>NW_026909023.1:545340-707840 GCF_033115175.1 Lepus europaeus | reverse complement strand
CAGGCAGTTAGGGCCAGGGCCTGGGGAACCTGGCAGGCAGTGAGGGGCCAGGGCCCGGGGAACCCAGCAGGCAGTGGACAGCGCAGCCAGCCCGCCCAGGGACGCGGTGAACCCATCCCCACAGGAGGACTCCCGGACACGGGGTACACAGGCGGCCACCAGGCCCTGCAACTGCACAGGGAGGAGGAGGCGCGCCCCGACGCCCGCACCGGCCCCCAGGCCACAGGGGCCCCTAGGACAGACACTGAGCAGGAGCCAGGCCCCTGCACTCGCTGCCGCTGTGAGGCGGCACGTGAGAACAGTGACACGCGTGTGCTCCGCGGGGCTGGCACCCCGAGAGCTCACGTTTGCCCGTCAGGGCAGGCGGGCGGGCGGGCGGGCGCGCACCATCCCGTAGAGCAGGTCCAGGGCGCGCAGGCGGATGGACTCGTCCTTGTCGTCCAGGCACTGCAGCACGAGGTCTTTGTGGGACTGCACGGACTTGGGGTGTGTCTTCAGGATCTTGGACATGGCCAGCAGCCCCAGGTACTTCACTGCGCAGAGGTGGGGAGAAGCAGTTTAGCCGGGACACGGCGACAAGGGTGCCAGAGCGGTGGGCCACTGCCTGGCCCCGACAGGCGGGGTGCCGAGGGGACATGGCTCCCCGCTGGTACAGCTGCACGGCCCTCGGAGCCAGGGCAGAGGCTGTGCACCGCGCCTCCAGCAAGGCTCCGTGCGGTGCCCGCTGTAAGACAGAGTAGCAACACGGCACAGAGCCCCGGAAGGCCCTGCTGCTCGCCCAGGTCCTCCTGGCCACTGCTCCCAGGGTGAGGGTCAGGGTCCAACAGCGATCACCAGTGTCCCTCCAGCCACCCGGCGTGCAGGGGTGGAAAGACTCGGGCCAGGGAGGGGCCCCGGCCAGGAGAAGCACCTGCGGCCCCAAGCCCCCTCCCGTGTGCACACTGCGCCCCCACTATACCCCAGGCGGGTCTGCGAAAGAGCAGGCCTCTCCGGGACCACCGGAAAGCTGGTGCAGACCAGGAGAGGGGAGCGGGGCCCTGGGGGCAGCACTACGGCCTCGGTCCATGCAGAGGCCGGGCCCCAGGGCTCCAGGGTGACACAGCCTGCAGGGTTGGGGGGGGACTTACAGTTCTGGTCAGAGTCTTCTATTAATATCCTCAACTTCTGAACACAGAGCTGCAAAGAGGGAGCCCTGGTCACACACCACCTGCTGCAGCCAGAGTGGGCCCCTGCCCTGCCCTAGGTGCCGGGGACCAGCCTCGGCCCGCAAGACAGAGGGGAGAGCAGCGGGGGGAAGGGGAGGACAGAGGACCCCGTGCTGAACCTACACAGTGGACAGGTGGGGGCGAGGAGTGGCCCTGACAGACTGGGGCACCCCAAACCCCAGCACGCCACATGCAGAAGCAGGTGCGGCGGCAGTGCCCTGTGCAGAGGGCCGGTCAGGGAGCCCCGGGGCTGGTCCTTGGGTGGACAGGGGTCACAGGCAGTGAAGCCAACGTGGAGGCCCCAGGGTCAGGCCCAGAGCTGTGCCCCGGGGGGCACTGGGGAGCCAGGAGCCAGCAGAGACCCCAGCAGGAGCGCTGGCTCCAGAGTGCAGAGCTGGCCAGGGGCTTCTGGCCACTGCTCAGCGGTGTGCTCACCCCACAGACAGGGGCACAACCCTGCAGGGACAGGGCCGGGTGGGGGCCCGCTGGAGGGGCAGAGAGGCACGGCTGGTTCCGCCCAGCCCTCCCACAGGCCCCAGCACCACCCGCTCCGGCCGGGGTACCTGGATGCTGGCGCTGTGGTTGGGCATGCCCGAGGACAGGGAGATGAGCACTGAAACAGAGGGCCCGGTCAGTCCCACGGAGCCACCGTCACCCGTGTCCCCCGCACCTGGCCGCCGCCCAGGAGGCACACGCCGCGGGAGCTCCAGCAGCGCACAGCTGGCCCCGCAGGCCCACGGCTGCGCCCTGAGAAGGCAGCAGCGAGGCTGCCCCATGCCACACCAGGGAGCGTGCACCTGGGGGCATGCCCGGACCCGACGGGGGCCCGGGACCAAACTGCTGCTGCAGACACGCGGCTCATGCCAACCCCTCTACTGGATCAGGACCCCAGGTGCGAGCCCGGGTGCTGGGGCTCCTGCAGGCCGCGGGGCAGAGGGCTGCAGCCCCTCCGCCCATCTCGCCGAGGCCCCCCGTTCCTTGTCCCTGGCTGCTGCTCTGGCAAAGCCAGGTGGCAGAGATGGCCACCTGCAGAGCCCCAGGGTCCTCCCACACCTGGGGCGGTCCTGGGTCCCCAATTCGGTCACCCCCGGCTGCCTTGGTATCTCTCACTGCACTCAGCCCTCATGCATGGAGCCGAGAGCCCCAAGCCATATCATACGCCGACAGGCTGGGGCTCAGGCTCAGCCCAGCCCCGAGGCCTCGGGCTCCCTGTCCAAGGCTGCACAGGCCGGGCCATGCCACACACTGCTCTGCACGTGCCAGGCCCCAGAACAGCTCAGCTGGGCCCATCCCCCGCCCCCTCCATCCCCAGGGCCACCTCGACCCTGCCCAGGCCCACCCTGGCCCACGTCCCAGACGCCTCCGCCCACTCCGGAAGTGCAAGGCTGCTCACAGACCCCTCGGGCCCCACTGAGGTGCAGGCCCCAGGCCGGCTTCTTGGGAATGACTTAGCAGCCTCCCCGGGCACCCAGGAGTTGCGACCGCTGTCGGAGACACGGGTGCCCTAGCCCAGGGCTCCCCGGCCAGCCAGGCAGGCAGGAGAACGCCAGCTCTGGAAACCAGTGTGCAAGAAACAGCACGGGGGCTGGTGCCACGCGCACTGGGTAGCCCAGCACTGCAGCACCGGCATCCCGACCCCGGCTGCTCCACTCCCATCCAGCTCCCTGCTGTGGCTGGGAAAGCAGAAGACGGCCCGACTCCTCAGGCCCTGCACCCGCGTGGGGGACCCCGAAGACGCTCCTGGCTTTAGCCTGGCCCAGCCACGGTATTGCAGCCCTTTGGGGAGTGACCCAGCAGACAGAAGATCTCTCTCTAGCTCTTTCAAACAGATAAATCGACAAACAAGAAAGAAAGAAAAGGAAAAAGAGAGAGAAAGAGGAAGGAAGGAAGGAAGGAAGGAAGGAAGGAAGGAAGGAAGGAAGGAAGGAAGGGCAAGACAGGAGACGGCCAGCCGCACCCCGGAGCAGGAGTACCGCCTTGGCTTCTCCCACGTGCAAGGCGGGAGCGACAGGGCGCGGGGCCTTCTCACGGCCCAGGCACCAGAAACACATCCGCCCGAGGCTATGCGTGGCCTGGCCGCATTCGGACTGGAACCGACTGGGCGACGGCTGATCCGGCCAGGGGCGCGGCAGGACTGGGCGTCCCGGTCATCCCGCAGGACCCCGGGAACACACGGAATCTGCCTGCAGGAGCGCTCGGCGTGGACACACGCACCAGGGGCTTGCGTCACAGCGACACCTCTCAGAGGCTATGCCGGGAGCCAGCGGCCGGTGGACCTCACCCTCTCACACTCCCCAGGGACCCGGCGGGGGAAGGCCACGAGCCGCCGAGGCTGGTGGGCATCGGTCCACTCCAGGTGACCCGAGGGCCACGCCAGCTGCAGGCCAAGCCACCTGGCTCTGTTCCTCGGCTCCGGCAGGGACAACGCTTGGGGTCACCGGGCCCCCACCCCGCGTCTACACTCACCTGCGATCACAGTGTTCACACATTCATAGAGGAGGGACATGGCCGACGTGCTGAGGAGAGAAGCGCAGGCCGGTCAGCACAGCCCGCGAGGGAGGGGCCCAGTGCGGGCCCGGTCAGCACGGCCCGTGAGGGGGCGCCCAGTGCGAGCCGGGTCAGCAGGGCCCGCAAGGGGGGGGCCCAGTGCGGGCCGGGTCAGCGGGGCCACAGCGGCCGACCCTCCAGACCCAGCCTGGCCGAGATGGGGGGACACACTCCAGGACCTGCGTCACAAGGTCCCGACGACTCCTCGCCCCTGCCGAGCACCCTACACAGGCCCCTCCGCCTCTTGTGGCTGCTCCGGGCTCCCGTCCAGGGTCCTGCACCTCCCCAACATCAGCACAGCCCGCAGCCGCTGCCCGCACTGTCCCTGGGGCGGAAGCCGGCCCACCTCTAATAACCACACAGCCCCACCTGCACAGCCCCTGCCCTACCCCGTGACGTACAGTACCACAGAGGGCACCCAGCACCCAACGGCCCCGCGGGTCTACTCTAGGGCAAGACCTGAGGCACAGGTGGACAAGGCCTGGCGCACTCGGCGGACAGCGTGGCCCGGCCACCCTCTCCCTGGCTGGGCTCTGGACAGCGAGCAGCACAGCCCCTGGGCAGGGCAGGCACAGGAAGCTCTCCACTCGGATGCTCCCAGGGAGCGACCTCAGCCCCGACCACTGGAGCCAGGGAGAGAAGGCGGCCGTGGGCTGGGCCCGTGGGAGCCGTTCCTGACGTCTCAGGAACCACGCAGCCTTCAGGCCCGCCGGCCGCAGCTACGAAAACACCCACCCCCAGACAGCAGGGCTCTGACTCCATGACCCCAGCAGACGCCGGGAGACCTGGGTGGGGCCCGGGGTCCCAGCTCACGCTGAGCAGCAGGGGCGGGGAGATGCTCCTTCCTGGCTCCTCCCATCACCCACAGCCGCTTGGGGGAGGGGTCCGGAAGCGAGGTGGCCTGTGCACCTGCCCCTGCAGCGCTGCAGCTGCTCCTAGCTCAGAGCCCTGGGCGTGACGAGAAGGCGTGTCCCCCTCGGGGATGGTCCCTGCCGCCTCCCTCGGCCCCGCCCGGCGTCTGTGGCTTCTCGGAGCTGACGAAGGGCCCCTCTGAGACCTGCCCCGTGCGGCAGCCGGCGCGGGCGCTCACCTGTGGATGAGGTTGGTGAGGGGCTCGATCAGCTTCTTGCCCAGCCTCGGCTCCAGCGGGGTCAGAGCGCCGAACTGCAAGGAGAGAGGAGCCACGGTGAGCGGGGCCGCGCGGCGGGGCTGCGCCCACCGGGCCGCGGGTGCGGGCACTTGCCAGCTTGATGATCTTGATGAGCACCCAGTTGTTGGTGGACGACGTCATCAACTTGAAGAACAGCGGGGCCAGGGACAGGTAGTTCTTGGGGTTGCGCCGGGCCAGCTCGCAGATGACATTGACGGCCGCAGACTGCACCCCTGTGGTCACAAGGGGGCGCCCTCGTCAACGGGGGGGCGGCCCTCAGCAGCAAGGGAGGGCGTCCTCACCCACGGGAGCCTGAAAGACGTCCAGGGACTGGAGTCCTGGGAGCTGGTGATCCCAGACACGCGTGTGAGCCCTGACACACCCAGGTAGCCACACACGTGATCCAACACAGCTGGGCACAGACAACACATGTGACCCCTGCCACCTGGGTGCACACGCGTGTGCAGGTGGTGAGAACTGCCCCCCCCACACACACACACTCCTCCTGGCTTTGCTGAGCAGGCCTGGAAGCAACCACGCTTCAAGGAGCAAACCTGGGTCTGGGTCTCGGTCCCTGGCCACCACCCACCAGTGAGGAACCAGGGTGCTCGAGGCACAGGGGCTCCAGGGTGAGAACAGCGCCGGGCGGGGACAGGAAGGGGGGTCTGGCGGGGACACGTCTCACAGGGGCGCCAAGCACTGACGCGGGGGCTGTGGTGCAGAGCGGGTAGACGTGCGCAAGTCCACCCCAGGGCAGGCGCACGAGGGGCAGGGAGAGGAAAGGCCACCGCCAGCGAGGGCCGTGGGCGGGGCTGCGGGCGGGGCGGCCGGCTGACCACCAGCAAGGGCCGTCAGTGGGGCTGTGGGTGGGGCCAGCTGACCACCAGCGGGGGCCGTCAGCAGGGGCCGTGGGCAGGGCGGCAGGCTGACCACCAGCGGGGGCCGTCAGCAGGGGCCGTGGGTGGGGCAGGCTGACCACCAGTGGGGGCTGTGGGCGGGGCAGGCTGACCACCAGCGGGGGCCGTCAGCAGGGGCCGTGGGCAGGGCGGCAGGCTGACCACCAGTGGGGGGCCGTGGGCGGGGCCGTGGGCGGGGCGGGCTGACCACCAGTGGGGGCCGTGGGCGGGGCAGGCTGACCACCAGCGGGGGCCGTCAGCAGGGGCCGTGGGCAGGGCGGCAGGCTGACCACCAGCGGGGGCCGTCAGCAGGGGCCGTGGGTGGGGCAGGCTGACCACCAGTGGGGGCCGTGGGCGGGGCAGGCTGACCACCAGCGGGGGGCGTCAGCAGGGGCCGTGGGTGGGGCAGGCTGACCACCAGTGGGGGCCGTGGGCGGGGCAGGCTGACCACCAGCGGGGGGCGTCAGCAGGGCCGTGGGCGGGGCGGGCTGACCACCAGCAGGGCCGTGGGCGGGGCAGGCTGACCACCAGTGGGGGGCCGTGGGCGGGGCGGGCTGACCACCAGCAGGGCCGTGGGCGGGGCGGGCTGACCACCAGTGGGGCTGTGGGCGGGGCGGGCTGACCACCAGCGGGGGCCATCAGTGGGGCCGTGGGCGGGGCGGCAGGCTGACCACCAGCGGGGGCCATCAGCGGGGGGCCGTGGGCGGGGCGGCAGGCTGACCACCAGTGGGGGCCGTGGGCAGGGCCTTGGGCGCCCGCATCCCACAGGGGCACCGGTTCCAGTCCCGGCTGCTCCACTGCCAACCCGGCTCCCCGCTAATGTACTCGGGAAGGCAGCAGACGCCAGACACCTGGCCCCTGCACCACACAGGAAACTCGAATGGAGTCCCAGCTCCCGGCCATGCCTGGCTCAGCCTGGGCCGCTGCAGCCGTCGGGGGAGCGACAGCAGAGGGGAGATCTCTGCCCCTCCCCCACCCCCTCCCTAAAGGACAGCACCACCAGCGGAAGGCACTAAGCCTTGTGGGCAGCATAGTCCCAGAGGGCAGGTGGCCCCCGGGTTCTCCCTGGGGAGCCAAGCGGCAGCGTGCCCTGGCCAGATCCAGGCTCCCCACACAACCCCAGGACAACACTGAACCTTGAGCTCCACCCGAGGCCGCTCTGCCCCAGGACAGGGCTGGTGGAGCCGGACCGGGGTGTTCAGGAACCGCCAGGTCACACACGCACACAGGGACAGCAGCCAGCCCAAGGTGCTCTGACACAGGGGGCCACACCCGGCCACACCACTGAGCACTGCTCCCCCAGCCACACCACTGAGCACCACTAACCCTAGCCACACCACTGTGCAACACTACCCCAGCCACACCACTGAGCACCGCTCCCCCAGCCTCACCACCGAGCACCACTACCCCAGCCACACCACCGAGCACCGCTCCCCCAGCCACACCACCAAGCACCACTACCCCAGCCTCACCACCGAGCACCGCTCCCCCGGCCACACCACTGAGCACCGCTCCCCCAGCCTCACCACCGAGCACCTCTACCCCAGCCACACCACCGAGCACCTCTACCCCAGCCACACCACCGAGCACCGCTTCCCCAGCCACACCACCGAGCACCACTACCCCAGCCTCACCACCGAGCACCGCTTCCCCGGCCACACCACTGAGCACCACTACCCCAGCCTCACCACCGAGCACCGCTCCCCCGGCCACACCACCGAGCAACACTCCCCCAGCCTCACCACTGAGCAACACTCCCCCAGCCTCACCACTGAGCACCGCTCCCCCAGCCTCACCACTGAGCAACACTACCCCAGCCACACCACTGAGCACCGCTCCCCCAGCCTCACCACCGAGCACCGCTCCCCCAGCCACACCACCGAGCACCGCTCCCCCAGCCTCACCACCGAGCAACACTACCCCAGCCTCACCACCGAGCACCGCTCCCCCAGCCTCACCACCGAGCACCGCTCCCCCAGCCACACCACCGAGCACCGCTCCCCCAGCCACACCACCGAGCACCGCTCCCCCAGCCACACCACCGAGCACCGCTCCCCCAGCCACACCACTGAGCACCGCTCCCCCAGCCACACCACTGAGCACCTCTACCCCAGCCTCACCACCGAGCACCGCTCCCCCAGCCTCACCACCGAGCACCGCTCCCCCAGCGGCAGGCCTGCACCAGCCATCACGCGCTTTGCCCGCCCCTTGGGCTCCGTCTCCTGCCCCGTGCTGCAGGGGAGTCTGGCTGGGAGCCCGTGGTCCCCGCGGTCCCTGCCCGTGTGGTGCTAGGGCCACACCGCCCACGCTAAGTGGACGCTCAGTGACCCTTGCTGGCCGTGCTGGTACAGCCTCGCCTTCCTCGCCCAAGTCGCCTCAGTTTCCAGCTCTCCACCCCTCCTGGCACCAGCTCCCCAGGGGAGGGACAGCCAGGTGCAGCCTGCTCCACACCGCCCACTCCTGCCGCAGTGACCCCACACAGCGGGACCTCCCCACTGGACCCCAGGAAAGCCACAGGCCTAGGGTTCCCGCGCCTTCTCCTCCAGCCTAGGTCTCTCTACCACTAGGGGGCGCACTCGGCAAAGCCCACCCCCGCGGTCCAGCAACCTCAGATACAACCAGCTCGCTGCAAACCTCCAACAGCCACCAGGGATGAGGGGAGCCGCGGTGGACGGCGCGGTGGACGGCGCGGCTGAGCCGGCCCCTGCGGAGCTCCCGGCCCCTCCCGCCCTGCCCCATCCTCACCAATGGCTGCACTGGGCCTTGCAGTCCCCCCAGGCCATGCCGAGCCCCACCATGGCCGGGACGACCCGGGAACGCCCCCGGCACGCATGGAGGGGACGTGGGGGGTTCCCGGGGGCTGCTGCCCCCACAGCCCCCCGAGCCCTGACGCAGAGCCACAAACCAGGGTCGGGGTCCTCCAGCTTCTCCTTCAGCCGGGGGAAGGCGGGGCGCAGCGACTCGGGGTGCTTCAGGAACACCTTGTACATGATCAGCACGGCCTTCTTCCTGATGTAGGGCTTCGTGTGCGACATCTGCGGGCGGGCGGCCGTGGCGTGGGGCTCTGCACCCCTCTCCGCGCCCCTGCCCACCTCCCCACGGCCCTGGCAGCATCGCCCCCAGAGGGGGTGCGACAGACAGGGAGGCGGGAAAGCCTAGTGGTCCCAGCAGCCATCGGCCTGGAGCTCCTGGGGCTGCCTCCCCCCAGGGTGGCCCTCAGCTGCTGGCCCATCCCATTGGCCGGGCACCGCGACCCTGGCTGCAGGCCTGCACCGGCCACACCACAGTGCCTCTGAGCCCACCGAGGACGGGTGTCGCCCGAGGCTGTGACGCCCCAGCCCCCACGCGGAAGCTGAGCGCCAGAGCCGCCCGCCTTCCAGACCACAGGACAAGGTGTGGACATGGCCATGGAGAGGGGCTGCCAGGCGGGGGGCCCTGGCGAGAACCTGCGGCCCCAGGGCCCTGGCCACGGTCCTGCGGTCAGAGGAGGAAGCCTCCCGGCCTGGCCCCCTCACAGCCGGGCTCCCCGGGGACGTGGGGGTGCGCACACTCACCAGGGTCATGATGTCATTTGCCAAGTCTCTGGCAAGATCTGGGGTAACAAAACAGGAGAGACCCGTCAGTGCAACTCCAGTGTCGTGCTGGCTGGGGCTGCTCAGGTCCTAGAAGAGGAGGGGCGGCGGCTCAGCAGACCCAGGCCACGCCCCCGCCACGCCCCCACCTGCCCCTGGACAGGGAGGAAGGACTTCCAGCCTCCTTGGGACAGAGGCCTGGGGAGGGGGCTCCGACTGCAGGTGGGGAGGGGGCTGGGTGCTCCTCACCAGCAGAGGGCTGGCCCAGCTCTGGGCCTCAGACACAGAGGAACACGGTCTGGGCGAGGGGCTGGCTTAGGGAACCCCAGGGGCTTCTCAGTCACATATCTGTGCACCCCAAGATGCCGGATGAATGCTGACCTAGGCCATGGCTGTGAACGTGAAAACCCAGGCTGTAAAGGTCGCTGTGTCGGGACGGCGCTGTGGCGTAGCGGGTAAAGCTGCCGCCTGTGACACTGGCATCCTATATGGGCACCAGTTCGAGTCCCAGCTGCGGCCTGGGTGCCAAGCAGCAGAAGGTGGCTCGGGTCCTGGGGCCCCTGCACCCGCGTGGGAGACCCAGAAGCAGCTCCTGGCTCCTGGCTTCGGACCAGCCCAGCTCTGGCCATTGCGGCCATCTGGGGAGTGACCCAGCGGGTGGAAGACCTCCGTCTCTCCTACTCTGTGTAACTCTACCCTTCAAATACCTGAAGTAAATCTTTAAAGAAATTAAATTTAAAAGGTAATAAAAAACAGTAGGAGTCGCTGTGCCCCTAGGCCAAGGAGGGAACTTGAGAACCCCCACACAGGGGCAGGCACGCACCCACGTCCCACATCACAGTCCCTGGGTTCAAGCCCCAGCTCCGGCTCCTGACCCCACTTCCGACTAACACGCACCCTGGGAGGCAGCAGTGACACTCCAGGCCTTGGGTCCCTTCCACCCACGTGAGAGACCCGGATGGGGTTCCTGGCCTGTGGCTTCAGTGCCAGCTGGGGTCACTGGGGGACTGGGGAGGGAACCAGCAGATGGAAGCGCTGTCTCTCAGCACAGCCCCAGCCCCTCAGTGGTCAGACGTCCACTGGAGCAAAGCTGACCGCAGGGCGGAAGCAGAGCTGTGGGAGCCCCCGGGAAGTTGCCCCGTGAAGAGGGGAGAGAGGGCCACAGCCAGCCCACTCCCGGGCCCTCTGCCAGCTTCAGGGGCCACAAGGAATGCATTCCCGCTGTGAGTGGCCGAACACTGAGGGGCAGGTGGGGCCGTGTCTACGTCTGGCGAGGGCCTGGGAGGTAACGTGGGCACAGCACGAGAGCCCCAAGCCCCACCGTGTACTAGCCTCCCCCGAGAGCCCCCCCACCCCGTCAGCTGGAGCCCAGACCCAGCCCGAGCCTGCTGGCCCCGGACACACAGAGCTCTCCTTTTCTGTCACCCTGCCTGCCCACCGTCCCAGAACCCACTCCCTTCCTCTGTCTGACTCCAGTCCCCTGACGCCTCCCACCAGGTCCCCTCTCCGCTCCTGGCCAAGTCTGCCCCACAGCCCCAGGGCTCCGGGCTGCACTGGCCCCACAGCCGGCAGCTCCACAACGCGGCTCCCAGCAGCCTCCTCAGCCGCGCACAGCCCGCCCACAGCACGGCCCAGGACCCAAGCCCAGGTCACTGGGCCAGCCTGGGTGGCCTGGAGCTGGAATGGGGCCAGCTGCCCACGCCAGGCGGACAGCCTTCTCCAACACCCGGCAGGAGACAAGAACCGCTCCAAGCACTGGGGCCCGAGGGCAACGCCGCAGCTGGACAGCTTCAGAACCTCAACTTCACGCGCCACTCCGACGCCGCACGCCGCGGGACTCGAAGGGGCAGCGCCCACGGGGCCAGCCCTGGGCACACCCTGCAGTGCCACTAAGGAAAATGAAGGCGAGGGGACCCAGCGCCGCTGGCCTCGCACCCACAGGAGCAAAGCTCACGCGTGGATGTCCCGTGGGTATGACGCGTGCGCTCTGCTGGCGCCGGGAGCCAGCAGCTCCCCAGCACTGGATGCGGCCCTGCGGCCGAGGGCTGTGGCGGGGGAGGGCCGCAGTGGGGGAGGGCCGCCTACCTTCCGGATCTGATTGGTCGTCAGCATGATGACGTCGGTGCCTTCGTGGAAGCACTGGGAAGCCGCGAGGTAGCCGATGCGCTGCGGGGGAAGACAGAGCGGTCAGGGGCAACTCCGCCCGGGGCCCAGGAAGCCGCTGCCCGCAGGGCTGGGAGCCGGTCTTCTAAGGCTTGTGCCCACATCCAACCCATCACCAACATCCTGCAGCCCCACCAGGGGCCGCGTCTCCGGTCTCGGTCTGCAAGGGGCAAGTGGCAGCTTTGGGACACTCCAAACTCTCTGCCAGGCGGGGCCTCCTGCAGAGGGAGCTGGAGCTCAACCCATCTCTTCACAAAAGAAAACACCGCCCGGGCAGTGCACAACGCCGTGGTGACGCCGACGACACCCGCGACGCGGCGCCACGTGCGGTTTGTTACTCTGGTCTTTCGGGATTTCTCTTTTTGCTTTCTTGTAACTCGAGTTTCCATTAGCAAACACTTAGGCGTGAGGACATTCAATGACAGCACCCGTGGGACGAACTCACCCCGGCCAGTGGAGCTGTCCTCCGGGCGACAGAGGCCCCGCCCGCTGCTCCCTGACCCCCACACCCCTAACCTTCCTCAGCCGTGATTGCTTTTTATAAAACAAGAAACTCACGCTGGATGGGAACTGCCCACGTGAGGACCGGTGGAGAGGACAGGGCTGGGAGGGCCACGCGGCCCCACCCCAGGCCCTGCGCTCGCGGCCCATGCGGGGCCTCAGGGCTCACCTTGAACGTGAACTTGGAGGCGCTCATCACTTCGATGATGTTGAAGGCGGCCCAGCTGATATCGTATCCCAGCATCTGTAACTGTGACGGGGTGGGGAGGGGGACGGCGTCTTCACTGGCAAGGCTGAGACCAGGGGCTCACCTCCACCACGGAACTCCTTCCCGGCACACGGGCTGGACTTCATCTACCACGCCTCCGCCCTTGGACCTCCACCCATGTGAGTGACACGGACACCCCGTGAGAGGGCCAAGGCCTGCCGCCAAACCTGGCCTGGCTGAAGTCCCCCTGCCCCTGCGCGTCAGTGACCGGCACTTCCCAACAGCCACAACTCCTGGACAAGGCCTCCGCCTCCGTCCCGCCGAGCAAACAGGCAGAGGGGGCGAGCAGTGCCCAGCGGAGGGGGGCGCAGGACTCACGTAGGTCAGCTTGCAGACGGCGTTGGCCTTCACGGCGATGCTGTCCTGCTTCAGCTCCTGCTTGATCTCGTCAATGCACTGCGAGATGTACTTCGCCTAAAGGAGAGGGGCAAAATGCCGGGGTCTACAGAACGTTCCAGAAGGCAGTCAGGACCACCGCGCTCTGAGACCTGAGTATGAACTGTGCTGTTGCAGCCATTTGGGGGTTGAACTAGTGAATTGAAGCCCTCCCTCTCCCCCCCTCCCCGTCTCTGTAACTGTGCCTTTCCAATCCATAGATTATTTTTTTAGGTTCATTTATTTGACACAGAGTTACAGAGGGAGAGGCAGAGAGAGGTATTCAGTTGCTAGACGGCCACAATAGCCAAGACCCGGCCAGGCGGAGCCAGGAGCTTCGTCAGGGACTCCCACACAGATGCAGGGGCTCTCCCAGGCGCATCAGCGGGGACCTGGGTGGGAAGCCGAGCAGCCGGGACTCAGCGGCGCCCACACAGGAAGCCAATGCCGCGGGCGCAGGTGGCGGCTTTACCACCACGCCACAGCACCGGCCCCAAAGTCAATAAATCATAAGAAATAAATAGTCCCGGCCGGTGCCGTGGCTTAACAGGCTAATCCTCCGCCTTGCGGCGCCGGCACACCGGGTTCTAGTCCCGGTCGGGGCACTGATCCTGTCCCAGTTGCCCCTCTTCCGGGCCAGCTCTCTGCTGTGGTCGGGGAGTGCAGTGGAGGATGGCCCAAGTGCTTGGGCCCTGCACCCCATGGGAGACCAGGAGAAGCACCTGGCTCCTGCCATCGGATCAGCGCGGTGCGCCAGCCGCGGTGCGCCAGCCGCAGTGCGCCTACCGCGGCAGCCATTGGAGGGTGAACCAACGGCAAAGGAAGACCTTTCTCTCTGTCTCCCTCTACTGTCCACTCTGCCTGTCAAAAAAAATTAAAAAAAAAAAAAAAAAGAAAGAAATAGTCCCCTATTTTAACTGTTTTCCATAGGCTGTTTAAAGTTTACTTTTATTTACTGCAAGTGCAGAGAGAGAGAGCTTCCCCCCACTGCTTCACTCCCCAGATGCCCTCACCAGCGGGGCTGGGCCGGGCTGAAGCCAGGAGCCCAAGCCCTGGAGTCGCTGCCTGCTCCCTCCCAGGAGGCCGGGTGGGACGAGGGGGGTCCTGACCCCCGGCCCCACGTGGCAGCCCCACGTGCCAACAGCAGCCGTTCCTGAGGACGCCAGCCGTCCGCAGCTGACGGACGCCCACGACGGGGCGCGCTGCCCGCAGCTCGGGACCGCCCAGGGCCAGCACGGAGAGCGGCTCCTCGGACAGAGCCTCCCACACGCGCTGTGGCTGCAGGAGGTTCCGGGGAGCAGGCGGTCCCGCTCGCCGGGGCTGTCTCCACTGGCCCGCCCCCTGCCCCCAGCAGCCACGAGGCGGAGTGCACCGAGCACAGCGGCTATGGTGAGGGACAGACCCCAGAGAGCGAGAGGGAGAGCAGGAGGGAGAGCGGCAGGGAGCCCGCGTGCCCAGATCTCTGGATGTCCCCGGAACGTCGCACGCCCCGCGAGCTCCCCAGCCTCCCGCCTCCCGCCCACCACAGGGCGTGGCACGGCACCCTCAGCCCAGACCAGTCAGAGGCCCCATAAACACCCCCTCCAGGCACCACTCCTGAGAAACCCGACGGATCCAGGTGCCGCAACGTCCCAGCTATGCCCAGCAAACCACCCCCAGTTACGCACGACCAGAGGCTGGAAACAACCTACACTCAAGAAAAAGCCACCCAGGACCCCCCCCCCCCAGCCACCTCAGCCCGGCACTGTCACAGGCCAGGCAGGAGCCGCTGCCCAGCGCAGAGTGAGCCCCGGCCCGTCCAGGTCACCGCCTCCCGGAGCCGGGCCGCCCAGCTGCTGGCAGGCCTGAGAGCCAGCACCCACCCCCGGTCTGAGGGGCAGCCCTCAGGTCTCTGGGGACCCCTAGGGGGCAAGACCAACAGGCCCTGCTTGTTTCCACGACGCTCAGACGTCAGCTCAGGAAAGTTCCCAAAGTCTGTCTACCCTGCCACGGATTCCGGGTGGAAGGAACAGGAACAAGCGCGCCTGCTCAGCTCCGGCTCCAGGGCTCTCCCGACGGCACCCCCCAGGCCCCCCACCACCACACGTGAGGGCCGCGCCTGAGGTGCACAGACGTCAGACCCCGACACGACCTGCCGAGCCCGAGTCACTGCAGGGCGAGACAGCCGCCGACCGGGACCGCAGGGGTGTCCAGGGTGGAGCCGGGGGAACTGCGGCCAGGAGGCCCCGTGCACAGAGACAGCAGGAGTGGGGACTCGGCCAGCAGGTGTGCGGGGGGCGGGGGGGGGGGGCCTGGGCACAGCGTACGCTGGGACACTGGACAGACAGGTCCCGAAGCCAGGATCTGGGCTGCAGACAAGGAGCGGGGCAGGACCGCCCTGCCACGGGCTTCGTGGGGGCGGCCAGCGGCCCCGTGCCCGGCCCTGCGCCCCTCTTCCAGGACGCGGCTGCGGCGCGAGGAGGTCACACAGGAGATGAGGCAGAAAGGCCACGGGCACGGAAGGTCCCGGGGCCCAGGGCGCTCATGGGGACTGGGGAGACTTCCTGGAGAACCGGTGACCTGGGCAGGCAGCGGCCCCCACAGTGCAGGTTCCCCAGCAGGGCAGCCACGGGGCTCCCAGGACAGCGAGAGGACCAGGGTGGGGGCAGTGGGGGACAGGAGGGGGTGCGGGTTCCCCAGGACAGCGAGAGGACCAGGGTGGGGCAGTGGGGGACAGGAGGGGGTGCGGGTTCCCCAGGACAGCGAGAGGACCAGGGTGGGGGCAGTGGGGGACAGGCGGGGGTGCGGGTTCCCCAGGACAGCCAGAGGACCAGGGTGGGGGCAGTGGGGGACAGGTGGGGGTGTGGGTTCCCCAGGACAGCGAGAGGACCAGGGTGGGGGCAGTGGGGGACAGGAGGGGGTGCGGGTTCCCCAGGACAGCCAGAGGACCAGGGAGGGGGCAGTGGGGGACAGGAGGGGGTGCGGGTTCCCTAGGACAGCGAGAGGACCAGGGAGGGAGCAGTGGGGGACAGGAGGGGGTGCGGGTTCCCCAGGACAGCCAGAGGACCAGGGTGGGGCAGTGGGGGACAGGAGGGGGTGCGGGTTCCCCAGGACAGCGAGAGGACCAGGGTGAGGGCAGTGGGGGACAGGAGGGGGTGCGGGTTCCCCAGGACAGCCAGAGGACCAGGGAGGGGGCAGTGGGGGACAGGAGGGGGTGCGAGTTCCCTAGGACAGCGAGAGGACCAGGGAGGGAGCAGTGGGGGACAGGAGGGGGTGCGGGTTCCCCAGGACAGCGAGAGGACCAGGGTGGGGCAGTGGGGGACAGGAGGGGGTGCGGGTTCCCCAGGACAGCCAGAGGACCAGGGTGGGGCAGTGGGGGACAGGTGGGGGTGTGGGTTCCCCAGGACAGCCAGAGGACCAGGGAGGGGGCAGTGGGGGACAGGAGGGGGTGCGGGTTCCCCAGGACAGCGAGAGGACCAGGGTGGGGCAGTGGGGGACAGGTGGGAGTGTGGGTTCCCCAGGACAGCGAGAGGACAGGGTGGGGCAGTGGGGGGCAGGAGGTGTGCGGGTTCCCCAGGACAGGTGGGGGAAGCGGGTTCCCCAGGACAGCGAGAGGACCAGGGTGGGGCAGTGGGGGACAGGAGGGGGTGTGGGTTCCCCAGGACAGCCAAAGGACCAGGATGGGGGCAGTGGGGGACAGGAGGGGTGCGGGTTCCCCAGGACAGGTGGGGGTGCGGGTTCCCCAGGACAGCCTGAGGACCAGGGCGGGGCAGTGGGGGACAGGTGGGGGTGCGGGTTCCCCAGGACAGCCAGAGGACCAGGGCGGGGCAGTGGGGGACAGGTGGGGGTGCGGGTTCCCCAGGACAGCCAGAGGACCAGGGCGGGGCAGTGGGGGACAGGTGGGGGTGCGGGTTCCCCAGGACAGCCAGAGGACCAGGGCAGGGGGAGTGGGGGACAGGAGGGGGTGCGGGTTCCCCAGGACAGCCAGAGGACCAGGGCAGGGGGAGTGGGGGACAGGAGGGGGTGCGGGTCAGAGGCTGTGGCACAGGGCGTGGCAGCAGGAGATGCGGGCTGTCACAATGCCCAGTGCGGACTCTCACAGTCTGGGAGAGTCCCACCTGGCCTCACCGGGCTCCGGGGGTCGTGGGCCCCGCCTCCCCCAGCGTCTGGCGCTGACCCTGGGCCCCTCCTATCTCAGTGTCCTTGCAGAGTGGGGCGAGGTGCACCCGCACCCCCCCGGAGGGAGACCACAGAAAGGAGGCGGCGGCCGGAAGCCGGGGGCTGGAGGAGGAGGTCCCAACCCTGAACAGCGGACAGCACCGGCCCAGGGAACCGCCCCTCGTGACCCCGCGCCCCAGCAAGGTGCCGCTCCCGCCTGCTCAGCCTCCAACCCCGCTTTCTGCTAGACACACCTGGGACGAGAAGACACGTGGCCCAGGCTGCCCCCACCACGCGGGCGACCCTGGCTCCAGCCTGGAGCAGCCCCAGCCCTTCGGGGAACGAACCAGAGAAGCGCCCAGGGAGCAGCAGGCCCTACATGCCAGCAGACGCGGCCTCCACACCCGGGGCACGGGCATCCTGGCACGGCGGGTAAAGCCACGACGACGCCGGCACCCCACGTGGGCGCCGGTTCAAGTCCTGGCTGCTCCGCTCCCCATCCAGCTCCTGCTAAATGGCCTGGGAGAGCAGGAAGACGGCCCGAGTGTTCGCAGCCCTGCCATCACGCAGCAGACCTGGGGACGCTCCCGGCTCCGCCTGGCCCAGCCCTGACCCTGCCACCATCTGGGGAGTGAGCAGACGATGGAAGACCAGCCTCCCTCTGCAACTCCTTCAGATAAATAAACAGGTCTTTAAAGAGACAGAACCTGGACCTGCAGTAACCGCATCGCCTGTGAGAGGGGGCGTGGCCGAAAACTGCAGGGGACCCCTCCCCCCATACACACACACACATACACATAAACAAAGACACACACAGACACACACACAGAGACACAGACACACACAGAACACACAGGTGGGGACTGCCCTCCCCCCCACACACACAGGTGGGGACCGCCCTCCCCCCATACACACACAGGTGGGGACTGCCCTCCCCCCACACACACACAGGTGGGGACTGCCCTCCCCCCATACACACACACACAGGTGGGGGCTGCCCTCCCCCCCCCCACACACAGGGGTCTTTACAACATCGGGGGAACACGCATGTTAAAAACCGCCTGGAATTCAAAAACTCCTGCACCAAAATCAACTTCATCTTCTCCCTCCTCTTCCACAAACTCCGTGAAATCCCCGGAGCGGGAAGAGACTGGGCAGGAGGAGGGACTTCCCGAGCCGGCAGAGCCTGGGGGCCGGCGCCCCACCCCGCCCTGCCCCGCGAGCAGCTGCAGCCCCGGGCTCCAGCGCTGGGGACTGAACCAGCGGAGAGGCACAGCCCGCGGTCCCGGAGCACAGGGACACCCCTGCGGGCCAGAGCCGCGCGCCGGTCCGGGGGTCCCAGCAGAACCAGACCACACCCCGGCCCCCGCCCCTCAGCCCAGCTGCGCAGGGGAACCGCGGAGCCAGAGCGCAGGGGGCGGGCGGGGAGGGACCGCGGCCCGGCCCAGGTGCGGGCGAGCGGCTGTCCGAGGGCCCTGCAGGGGGCGGGCGGGGAGGGACCCCGGCCGGCCCAGGTGCGGGCGAGCGGCTGTCCGAGGGCCCTGCAGGGCGGGCGGGGAGGGACCCCGGCCCAGGTGCGGGCGAGCGGCTGTCCGAGGGCCCTGCAGGGCGGGCGGGGAGGGACCCCGGCCCAGGTGCGGGCGAGCGGCTGTCCGAGGGCCCTGCAGGGCGGGCGGGGAGGGACCCCGGCCCAGGTGCGGGCGAGCGGCTGTCCGAGGGCCCCGGCCCAGGTGCGGGCGAGCGGCTGTCCGAGGGCCCTGCAGGGCGGGCGGGGAGGGACCCCGGCCCAGGTGCGGGCGAGCGGCTGTCCGAGGGCCCCGGCCCAGGTGCGGGCGAGCGGCCGTCCGAGGGGCCCTGCAGGGGGCGGGCGGGGAGGGGCCCCGGCCCAGGTGCGGGCGAGCGGCTGTCCGAGGGGCCCTGCAGAGGGCGGGCGGAGAGGGACCCCGGCCCAGGTGCGGGCGAGCGGCCGTCCGAGGGCCCTGCCGGGCGGGGCGCCTGCACCTGCTCCGAGGCGCCGGCCGCTCCTCCCCGATCCGGGTCACGCGCTGGGGGCAGGGAGGGACGAGGCCCACTTCGGGAACCCGCGGCCGCGCCCCGGAATCGGGCTCCCGCTCCCAGCCGGCCCCCCAGCCCGGGGGCCCTGCGCTGCGGTCGCCCCAGCCGCCGAGCCGAGGCCCCGCACGTCCCCGGATGCGGCGGTAAACTGAGGCCGGGCGGGCGGGGGCGCGCGGGGGGCCGGCTCACCTCGTCCTCCTTGTGGTTGCGGATGCCGCGGACCAGGTCTTGCAGGTTCTTGTCAAACATGCGGTCGATGCTGCCCTTGACCATCTTGAGGGCCATCGCGGCGGCCCTCGGGCTCTGGCCCCGGGAGGCCCGCGGCCGGGCGCCGCCGAGCGGGGGCCAGGAGGCCGCGCCTACCGCCCGCGGAGCGCTGCGCTGCCGGCCGCCGCGCCGGGGCGGACTCCCAGGCCAGGGTGGCGGCGGGGCCCGGGGACAGCGGCGGCGGCAGCGACCCGCCAAGCAGGAGCCCCGCTCCCGCTCCCGGCAGCTGGCAAATGGCGGACAAGATGGCGGCCCGGTCAGCTGACGACGGCGCCCGGTCTCCAGCTGCCCACCCCCGGAAGCCCCGCCTCCCCGACGGCCACGCCCCCGTACCTCCGGGGCAACGCGTCTCCCTGACGTAGACAGACCGCCCAATGGCAATGCGGACACCGCCCCCTCCGCGGCTAGACCACGCCCCCTCCCGCACAGGGCTCTGCGCTCATTGGTCACCAGCCTCTGGAATTCCACCCACATGCTCGTTCCGGGTTCCAACCACGCCCTGCCCCGCCCCTCAGCTCAGTGACAGCTCTGGGCGTGGCCGGGTGTGGGCGGGGCCAGAGGTGGGCGGAGCGTCCACGTAGAGCTTACCTGGCCAATTTCTTCTACAGCATCAGCTCCGCCATCTGCGAACCTGCCGCTGCGTGCGACACCGGCGGGACTCGAACCAGCGACCTCAGGCCGCAGCTAGGCCCCCGACGCAGCCCTTCGTCCAGTATGCGATTCTCAAGGGCTTCTCCCATGGGGGGCTTGGTCGGGGTGGGGGGGCCTTGGACACTGAAGGACAAGCGGCCAACCTGGCCGGAGACTCGTGTCCAAAACACACCCGATCCGGCAGGCAGAACGGGGATTGGAATTCCTACCAGCCACGAACACGAGATAAAAGGCGAACTCAGCCCTTAATCCAAGGTGGGCTCTGGTCACTGACCCCTTGCACTGGCTACTGTAGGAAGACCTGGTCCAGGGCAGCACGACCGTGGGATGGGGGCACGACCCCCCAGCTGCACCCCAGTGCTGACCGGCTCACCCCAAGACCCAGCGGGCCCCCTGCAAATGGAGCACTGGCCGGGCGGGCGAGGACCACACGCACAGGGCTGGACAGAACAGGCCGGCCACACGGAACAGTGCCCACGCGTGGGGCTGCCGTGGCTGGGAGGTTTGCAAGCGGGAGCCACGGAGCTGGCGCTGCAGGTGAAGCCCCCTGCCCACAGCACTGGCTGCTCCTATCAGAGGTGGCTGCCACCTGTCCAGTCCACCCCCTGCTTGGCCACCTGGGAAAGCACCGGAGGACGGCCCCAGTGCCTGGGTCCCCGCCACCTGCAAGGGAGACCTGGAGGAAGCTCCTGGCTCCTGGCTTCGGATCAGCACAGCTCTGGCCGTGGCCATCTGGGGAGTGAACCAGCGGATGGAAGACCTCCCTCTCTCTCTCTCTCTCTCTCTCTGCCTCTCCTCCCTCTCTCTCTCTCTCTGCCTCTCCCTCTCCCCCTCCTCCTCTCCCTGCCTCCCTGTAACTCTGCCTTTCACATAAATAAATGAGCCACCCTGCCGCATCACCCCCCACGAGCCTCTTCTACTCCTGCAGCCCCAGCCCTCCCTGAGCCACAGCAGAACCCCAGACGGCTCTCGCAAGGGTCGGAAGCTGGGGAGCGCTGGCCGGGCGCCCCCGTTTGGGGCCGCAGTGAACCCTAAGACGGCAGGGAACCCCATGCTACCACGGGAAGTAAGGCTTGGCTCGCACCTGCTGGCTTCCCAGCCCCCTTTTGTCTTTGTAATTTTCCTATTTATCCATTTGACAGAGCTGCTCCCAGCTGTCAGGACTGCCTGAGCCCGGGCGAAGCTCGGAGCTGGGGGCGCGGCTGCGGGCTCCTGTGTTCCTGACGGACCCCAGCACCTGCGCCATCGCCTGCCGCCTCCCAGGCCCCACTGGCAGGAAGCTGGAGCCAGGAGCCGGAGCCGGGACTTGAACCCGGCACTCAGAGGTGCCAGACAGACAGGTTGGCCGGAAGCTGGATCAAGTCTGGAGGCAGAACAGAACCCAGACTTGGGGTGTGGGTGTCTCAAGGGGTGGCTTAACCCACACAGCTCACTGCAAGACCAACTTTTAAAAGACCCAGGCCAGCGCCGCGGCTCACTAGGCTAATCCTCTGCCTGCGGCACCAGCACCCCAGGTTCTAGTCCCGGTCGGGGTGCCGGATTCTGTCCCGGTTGCCCCTCTTCCAGGCCAGCTCTCTGCTGTGGCCCGGGAGTGCAGTGGAGGATGGCCCAAGTGCTTGGGCCCTGCACCCCATGGGAGACCAGGAGAAGCACCTGGCTCCTGGCTTCGGATCAGTGCGGTGCACCTGCCGCGGCGGCCATTGGAGGGTGAACCAACAGAAAAAGACCTTTCTCTCTGTCTCTCTCTCTCTCTCTAACTCTGCCTTGCAAATAAAAGAAAGATCCATTGTCTCCGAGTTTCCAGTGGGTAGGTGCAACCCTCGGAACGTGGCCAGTGAGCCTGAGACACTGAACTTGGACTGTGATGGAGACGGGGGTGTCGTCTCATCCAAACGCAGCTGGAACCCAGAGTCGGCAAGGACGTCCTGTGAGCAGCTGGCGGGAGCGTGACCGCAGCTTCCTGCTGGTGCACCCTGGGAGCAGCCATGATGGCTCAATACTCTGGAGACCCGGAAGAGCTCACAGCTCCAGCCCCCAGCCAGCCCTGCCTGCTGGGAGCACCTGCGGAGGGAAACAGAGGACGGGAGATTCCCTCCTCCTGTCTTCTGACCCTATGTTTCCTACTAGCCATTTTGGGTGTTGGTCTGAGCCACCGCCCCCCACCTGGACACGCGCAGAGACTGTGGCTTTGTCTTGTTTGCTAAGCAGGTGGGCTGCCTGCAATGCCCGGGGCTGCCAGCAGGGGGCAGTGCTAGCCAGGCTCGTCTCTGGCACGGACTTGGCCAGGAGCCCGGAGCTCTGGGAAGCAGACTGGAGGTGCAGACGTCTGTGGGCAGCTCACCCAGCCTCGCTTCCCTTGTTCACAAGAGATCCAGCCGCCCACCCGCCCATCATCCACTCATCTGTCTATACACACACAGGCACCCCCAGCCATTCACCCATCACCCATCTGTCCATTCACCATCCATCCATCCATCCATCCCAAGGAGATTCTGAGGGACTGGTACTGTGGCACAGCAACACCGTTGTCCCATATGGGTGCCGGTTCGAGTCCCGGCTGCTCCACTTCAGAGCCAGCTCCCTGCTAACGCGCCTGGGAAAGCAGTGGACGATGGCCCAAGTCCTTGGGTCCCTGCACCCACAAGGGAGCCCTGGAAGAAGCTCCTGGCTCCAGCCTGGCCCAGCCCTAGCCGCTGCAGCCATTTGGGGAGTGGAGCAGTGTCTGGAAGACACCTCCCTCTCTGGCACATGAGGGGTCCCGTGTCAGAGCACTGCTTCCTGCTGAGGTACTGGGAAGGCAGCAGGTGGGGGCTCCCTGGCTGGGGCCCCTGCAGGAGCTGAGGTGGTCTCCCCCTCTTCCTGGAGACCTGGAATCACAGGTGAGGGAAGAGGGAGGGGCCGCTGCTGGCCCCACCCCGGCGTCCTCCCAGCTCCCAGCCATCAGGAGTGGTGGTGGCCCCGTCAGGAGGGCACGGAGGGACCCAAGCATTCGCCCCGGCTCCCGGCACCACCCTGGGGGCTCTGTCACAGGTGTCTCTCACTCTGAGCCGGGCAACACAACTGCTCCAACGCGGTGGCCCCATGGCACGTGTCTGTCCCTGTAGGCACTCGACAAACATTGTGGACAAAATCAGCCACGGAGGGCATTCAGTTCACCGACAGGCACGGCCATCAGGACCGAAAATTCCCCCGGGAGCCAGCAGCATCCTGGTGCAGCCGGTGAACCCCACCCCGGCCATGCCCCCCTCCCGGGTCACCAGGTCCTGTCCCGGCTGCTCCACTGCGGATCCAGGTTCCTGCCAGCGCAGCTGGAAGCGGCTCAGGTTCCTGGGCTCCGCCACCCATGTGGGAGACCCGGTGGGGTCCTGAACTCCCGACTGCACCCGGCCCAGCCCTGGCTGTGCTAGGCGCTGTGGGAGGGAAACCTCTATCCCCCCACCCCGTGACCGCCTCTTTCAAATGAGAAGAGAGGTCCTCCCGCTCCTGCCCCTGCCCGTCTCTGCGAGGATCTCGGACCTGGAATCAAACCACGTTCATAAAGGCACAGCCAGCCGAGGCCTCAGAGGCGCAGGTGCTCCGTCCAGGTGCTGAGGGCCCCGCCACGCCGTCCTGGCCCATAGAGGGCGATACTGACTCACTCATCTAAGATTGGTTTTACTGGGACGGGCGTTGTGGGGAACTGGGCTAAGCCGCTGCCTGCAATCCTGCAGCCCCTGTTGGGCGCCGGTTTGAACCCCGGCTGCTCCACTTTCGATCCGGCTCCCTGCTAAGGCACCTGGGAAGGCAGCAGAGATGGCCCAAGTGCTTGGGCCCTGCAACCGCATGGGAGACCAGGAGAAGCACCTGGCTCCTGGATTAGGATCAACGTGGTGCACCTCTCACGGCGGCCATTGAAGGGTGAACCAACGGCAAAGGAAGACCTT
Source organism: Lepus europaeus (assembly GCF_033115175.1). Classification (NCBI taxonomy): domain Eukaryota; kingdom Metazoa; phylum Chordata; class Mammalia; order Lagomorpha; family Leporidae; genus Lepus; species Lepus europaeus. Next base: position 684,130 of record NW_026909023.1, on the reverse strand, counting down.
TCTCTCTGTCTCTCTCTCACTGTCCACTCTGCCTGTCAAAAATAAATAAATAAATAAACTTTTTAAAATAAGATTTATTTTATTTATTGGAAAGATAGAGTGACACAGAGAGAGAGATCTTCCATCTACTGGCTCACTCCCCACATGGCCACAACGGCCTGGGCTGGGCCAGGCGGGAGCCAGGAGCCAGGAGCTTCCTCCGGGTCTCCCACGCGGGTGCAGGGGCCCAGCACTGGGCCATTCCCGCTGCCTTCCCAGGTGCATTAGCAGGGAGCTGGATCGGAAGTGGAGCAGCCAGGACTGGAGCCGGTGATCCAGTGACCCGGTGACCCAGTGACCCGGTGACCCGGTGACCTGGCCTCCTGTGGTTTAACCACTGTGTGCAGCCGATCCAGGGCCAAGCCTTTACCCAGGGCCTCTCCTAGAATCTTCCATTGTTCTGTTGCTGTTCCTGGGGTGGCCCCCGACATTCCTGGGTGGCCCCCAAATTTCCTGGAGTGGTCCCCGACATTCCTGGGGTGGCCCCTGATATTCCTGGGGTGGCCCCTGACATTCCTGGGGTGGTCCCCGACATTCCTGGGTGGCCCCCAAATTTCCTGGGGTGGCCCCCGACATTCCTGGGGTGGCCCCCGACATTCCTGGGTGGCCCCCAAATTTCCTGGAGTGGCCCCCGACATTCCTGGGGTGGCCCCTGATATTCCTGGGGTGGCCCCTGACATTCCTGGGGTGGTCCCCGACATTCCTGGGTGGCCCCCAAATTTCCTGGGGTGGCCCCCGACATTCCTGGGGTGGCCCCCGACATTCCTGGGTGGCCCCCAAATTTCCTGGGGTGGCCCCAGACATTCCTGGGGTGGCCCCTGACATTCCTGGGGTGGCCCCCAAATTTCCTGGGGTGGCCCCCGACATTCCTGGGGTGGTCCCCGACATTCCTGGGGTGGCCCTCGAATTTCCTGGGGTGGCCCCAGACATTCCTGGGGTGGCCCCTGACATTCCTGGGGTGGTCCCCGACATTCCTGGGTGGCCCCCAAATTTCCTGGGGTGGCCCCTGACATTCCTGGGGTGGTCCCTGACATTCCTAGGGTGGTCCCCGACATTCCTGGGTGGCCCCCAAATTTCCTGGGGTGGCCCCAGCCATTCCTGGGGTGGCCCCTGACATTCCTGGGGTGGTCCCCAATGCTGTGGATGGGGACGAAGCTCAGAACGGTTGCAGCCCAGGGCCCTCGGCTGGGGTCTCGGAGCACCAGGGCCCCAGGGCCCCAGCTTGCACCCTGGCCTTTCTGGCTGCTGGGCCAGGTGTCCCGCCCTGTGCGTGGCCCGAGGGACACTGCCACCTGCTAATCCACACAGAAGTGTCCCCGGGAGGGGCAGCAGGGAGTGGAACCCTTAGTTGCTGCTGGCTTCTGGGACCTCTGGGAGCAGGAAGCTGGCGTAAGGAGCCAGAGCCACGTGGGCCCCGGCACTGTGACGACTTGGGCCCAGGCACCGTGATGTGGACCCAGGCACGTGGACCCAGGCACCGTGACTACATGGGCCCCGGCGCTGTGACAACGTGGACCCAGGCACCGTGACGTGGGGCCCACAGTGTGTTAACCCTCACAAGGGCTCTGCCAAGCCACTGATTCCCGCCCCGGGCTTTGAACTGCTGAACCACCTTGCTGGCCCAAAAAATCTTACAAACAAAACAAAACAAGGGGCTGGCGCTGTGGCACAACGGGTAAAGCCTCCACTTGCAGCACCAGTGTCCTACATGGGCGCCGGTTCGAGTCCCGGCCGCTCCACTCTGACCCAGCTCTCTGCTATGGCCTGGGAAAGCAGTGGACGATGGCCCTTCAAGTCCTTGGGCCCCTGCACCCACGTGGGAGACCTGGAAGAAGCTCCTGGCTCCCAGCTTCGGGTCGGTAGCTTTGGGATCCACAGGAAAGAAAGCCCACACTTCGGGGAACGGAGAGTCCCTACCACACTTACGGGAACAAAAAGTCCTTGCCAAGATCCCCCTGGGTGCCTAAAAGGTCAACCAATGAGGGTCAGACGTGCCTCAACCTTTAACCTCCATGCTCTGTATCTGTAAAAGGAGCCCTGCCAACCTCTGCTGGGCAGCTTCCCTGTCCCCTGCTCTGTTGGGGCCGGTGAACTTCGCCCGGGGACGGAATCCCGGTAACAGCCTGTGCACGGGTTCATCGGGCTGGGAGACTTGTCACACACTGGACGCTGCGCACGGAGCAGCAGGGTTCTGGCTGTTGCAGAGTGACCCGGCGGGGGGCAGACCCCTCTCCTCTCTCTGTAACTCTGCCTCTCAAATAAATACATAAAGGAGATTTACTTTTTAAAAGCGTTATGCGAAAAGAGCGACAGAGAATGTATTATCGCCTTGGTTCTGTCCCATGTGGAAGAATTTCCAAGCAGAGATTTAAAAAGCAAGAGTTATTGAGGCCGGCGCCGCGGCTCACTAGGCTAATCCCCTGCCTTGCGGCGCCGGCACACCGGGTTCTAGTCCCGGTCGGGGCGCCGGATTCTGTCCCGGTTCCCTCTTCCAGTCCAGCTCTCTGCTGTGGCCCGGGAGGGCAGTGGAGGATGGCCCAAGTGCTTGGGCCCTGCACCCCATGGGAGACCAGGAGAAGCACCTGGCTCCTGGCTTCGGATCAGCGCAGTGCGCCGGCCGCGGCGGCCATTAGAGGGCGAACCAACAGAAGGAAGACCTTTCTCTCTGTCTCTGTCTCACTGTCTACTCTGCCTGTCAAAAAAAAAAAAAAAAAAAAAAGAGTTATTGGCGTCCAAGCCCTCCGGCCAGAGCGGCTCGGAGAGGGGGCTCCCAAGAGAGGAAAAGCCCGAGGGCTGGGGGTGGTGGGGGTCTAAGCACAATTTTGATTGGCATTCAGTTACAGGGCAGGAAGACCTGGGTTACAATCTATCCTACATGGAAACCCCCAGGAGGGTGGGGCAGGTGACTCCTCTACACCAGGAGCTCTGAGCTCAGGGGGACAAAGGACTGCTCTCTGTGAGCTCAGGGGGACCAGCGACCACTCTCTGTGAGCTCAGGGGGACCAGTGACTGCTCTGTGAGCTCAGGGGGACCAGCGACCACTCTCTGTGAGCTCAGGGAGTCCAGCGACCACACCCTCGCTATTCTCATGGGAAATGTGGAAGCCCCCAAGGAGTGGGCAGGCAGGCACTAAAAAAAAAAAGGGGGGGGGCTGGCGCCGCGGCTCACTAGGCTAATCCCCCGCCTAGCGGCGCTGGCACACCAGGTTCTAGTCCCCGTCGGGGAGTCGGATTCTATCCCGGTTTCCCCTCTTCCAGGCCAGCTCTCTGCTGTGGCCCGGGAGTGCAGTGGAGGATGGCCCAAGTGCTTGGGCCCTGCACCCCATGGGAGACCAGGAGAAGCACCTGGCTCCTGGCTTCGGATCAGCACGGTGCGCAGGCAGCAGCGTGCTGGCCACGGTGACCATTGGAGGGTGAACCAATGGCAAAGGAAGACCTTTCTCTCTGTCTCTCTCTCTCACTGTCCACTCTGCCTGTCAAAAATAAAAAAAAAATAAATTTAAAAAAAATTTTTAAAGGATTAATTTAATTTTATCCATTTGAAAGACAGAGTTAGGGAGAGAGGCAGAGCCAGGGAGTGGCCTTCCATCCTCTGGTTCACTCCCCAGATGGCCACAAGGGCCAGACCTGGGTTGATCTGAAGCCAGGAGCCAGGAGCTCCTTCTGGGTCTCCCACGTGGGTTCAGGGGCCCAAGGATTTGGACCATCGTCCACTGCTTTCCCAGGCCGCAGCAGAGAGCTGGATCGGAAGAGCAGCCGGGACTCGAACCGGTCCCCATATTGAAAGGAAAAGCCAGCACAAAATACACCAAACGCTGGAATAATGGAACAGGTTTACTGTGGGGTGGGGAGGTGGGGGAACCTGACAGGCGGCCTCCCGGGCCACAGAGAACAGAGCTTAGGAAGGGAGCGGCAAATTCCGTGAGGGTGGGGGTGGAGCCTGACACCCCACGCGGTGGTCGGGCCCCGTGGCCGCCTGGCTTCCAGCAGTGGTGGCAGGAGCTGGAGCCCAGGGTGGTGTCAGGGTGCAGATCCTGCCACAGATAAGACTGGGCCATCTTACTGACACCTGCGCTGGCCCTGCAGGCCAGGGCCTTAACCGGCTGAGCCACAGCACTGCCCCCACCCCAGGCACTTCTGACCTTGCTGGGGATAACCTTGGAGGGGGACAAGCTCTCCACACCCCAAGTCCCGCTGGGACCACCCCAACTGCCTGTTAACCCCTCTTACTCCTCAGAAAACCACAGCCCCTCCCACCAAGACCTCCAGGGGCAGGGTGGGGGTGGGGGGCCCAGAGAGTCAGGCGGGAGAACTTCCGGCAGCTGCACGGGGAGGGTGGCAGACGGAGGCAGGGCAGTCTGGGGCGTCTGGGGCGCAAGAAGCTGGGTTTGACTGGCACAGCACAGAGAGGGGCTGTGGGGTGGGTCCTGCTTCCGTGGCAACCACAGTGAGGTCAAAACTCCCCTGTGAACCCCGGGCCTGGGCAGGGGGTCTAGGCTGCTTCCGGGATCCCCACCCAGCCTCCAGGCCAGGGCTGGGTGCCGGCTCTCCCCAACCTGCCTGCAGACAGGGAACACTGAAAATAATTTTTTATTGGTGCTGGCATCCCTCACGGGGGCCGGTTCCAGTCCCGGCTGCTCCTCTTCCCATCCAGCTCCCTGCTGTGGCCTGGGAAAGCAGTGGACGATGGCCCAAGTGCTCGGGCCCCCGCACCCTTCAGATCAGCTCAGCTCTGGCCACTGCAGCCATCTGGGGAGTGAACCAGCAGGTGGGAGACCTCTCTCTCTGTCTCTGTAACTCTACTTCTCAAATAAACAAAATCTTAAAAATATGTATTATTTATTTGAAAGGCAGAGATACAGAGAGAGCTCCTATCTGCTGTCTCACCCTCCCCCAACGCCCCCAATGCCCACAGCGGCTGGCGCTGGGGGCTCCACCCGGGTCTCCCGCGTGGGTGGCAGGGACCCAAGTCCTGGAGCCCCCACTGCTGCCTCCCGGGGTGCACATCAGAGGCTGGAGTGGGCAGCAGCACCGGGACCCAGGCTAGGCACCTGAGGGTGGTCTTGGCTGCCGAACGAGTGCCGGTCTCTCTGTGCCTTTGTCACAAGCTCCTCCCTAAAGAGGCCGGGGCACCTTACAGCAGCGCCACGGCCTCGACCTTGGCACCAGGATTCCTTACCCTCCTCCCTGGCCAAGATGGCCACCCCTCCCCCACCAGCCAAACCCCATCGCAGGGTCTCTGAGGCTGAGGTTGTGGTCAGCAGGACCCCACCTCCCTGCCCCCACTGTTAATTAACCACTTGCTAAAAGCAGCCCCCAGAAACTTCCAGGCAATTAGCATCTGGATGGGGGGCATTGTGGGGGGGGGCAGGACCACCTGCAGTGGCCCCAGGCTGAAGGAAGCCCACCTGCCCATCACAAAGAACCCCGTGGAAGCCCGCCCAGGGGAAGGCGGTGTTGGGGTGCTGGCCGCCCAGGGGAAGGCGGTGTTGGGGTGCTGGCCGCCCAGGGGAAGGCGGTGTTGGGGTGCTGGCCGCGGGCTCCTGGCTTGCTGCTTAGCAACGGAAGCTCCTTTGCCCCCCCCCCCCCCCCCCCCCCCCGCGGAAGCTCCTTTGCCCCGGGCTGGCTGGCTTCCTGCCCACGGGGAGTGAACGCCGCCTGAGGGTTAGGCAGCAGCTGCTCCGACTGGTCCTGGGGCTTTCAGGAGCTCGCCAGGGGCCCCGCCCAGGACGACCGACCAGGCTCCGGGGGTCTCGGACTTCAGGCCAGGAGCCCACCCTCAAGTTCAGAGGTAGCCATTACAATCCTCATTCTGTTTGCTACCATCTACTTCTCGCTTAAAGTATTTGGGAGCCAGAGAGAGACAGAGAGATGGAGAGAACATCAGGGCCCCCACTGCTGGGTGGTCACCCCCGGTCTCACCAGGGCCATCGGCAGTGTAAGGCCACCACCAAGCACCAAGCACAGGAGTCAGTGGGAGGGTTTATTGGGGAAACTGGACAGAGGGTGTTTGGGGGGGGGGGGGCGGGACAGGGAAGTAGGAGCAGCGAATCCCATTAGGGTGGGGGTGGAATCCCATTAGGGTGGGGGTGGAGCTGACACGGGTGGTTGGGCCCTGGGGTCGCCTGGCGGTGGTGGGGCCAGAGCCTAGGATGGTGTAGATGGAGCTGTAGATAAGAGGAACAGTAGATAAGAGGAACTGGCCGGAAGCTGGATCTGAATAGGAGCACCTGGGAATGAATATGCAAATTCACAGAGACAGGAAATCGTTTTTGTTCCTGTCTACATTTATCCACTTATTTAAGACAGGGGCCGACAGTTGGACCTACAGGGGCCGACAGTTGACCTTCTACTTGCTGGTTCACTCTCCAAAGTCCTGCAAGGGCTGGGGCCGGGCCAGGCCAAAGCCAGGAGCCAGAAAACACAATCCAGGCCTCCTACAAGGGTGCCGGGGCCCCGGGGACTTGGGGACAGCCTCTGCTGCTTTCCCAGCGCAGGCGTCAGCTGGGGCGGAAGCGGAGCGGCCGGGCCTCGGTCCGGCACTTGTGGGATGTGAGTGCCTGGACCGTCGTGCAGCCCACTGCACCCCAGTGGCCGCCCCGGCTTAGTAGCCTTTACTACAGAGAGCTCACGGAGGGCGGGCCTGCCTGTGGCACCCAGCAAGGGGGCAGGTGTCCGGCTTAGACGCTGAGATGCCCAGGCCCCACATCCTGTTAGGCAGGAAGTTGGGCGCTCTCTCTGTCCCTTCCGTTCTGACGGACGCCCTGTCCCCAGTGACGCCCAATCACCCCGCGCTCTCTCACCCCTGAATTCTATTAAGATATAAGAGGTCCTGGTGTTGTGGCACCCTGGGCTATGTCATAGCCTGAGACACTAAACATCCCACGTGGGCACCGGTTTGAGTCCCGGCTGCTCCACTTCTGACCCAGCTCTCTGCTGTGGCCTGGGAAAGCAGTGGAAGATGGAGCAGGTGCCTGGGCCCCTGTACCCACATGGGAGACCCGGATGGAGCTCCTGGCTTCGGAGTGGTTCAACACTGACCATTCCAGCTACTGGGGGCTGTGAACCAGCAGACGGAAGACCTCTCTCTGTGTGTCTTCCTGGAACTATCTCTGCCTTTCAAATAAATAAGAAATACTGCGGCCGGCGCTGTGGGACAGAGGGTTAATCCGCTGCCTGTGGTGCCTGCATCCCATATGGGCGCCGGTTCGAGTCCCAGCTGCTCCTCTTCCGATCCAGCTCTCTGCTGTGGCCTGGGAGAGCAGTGGATGATGGCCCGAGTCCTCGTGATATCGGAATCACAATGTGGCCCCGTAAGGTTCCCCAGAAGTCCCATCTGGGGTGCCACATGATGTCACCATATGCTTATTACTAAATCCCCAATATTAATACTCCCGAGTGGGTTCTTCCCTAATATTTAGAAAAAAAATTATAAATACCGGCATCAATGAATGCGGCAGCATGGTGCATTTTAGGCTTTTATTTAGTGCGGAAGATGCATAGGAGAGTGAGGGCTTTATCTATAGGGGAGAGGCAGATCTGGGTTCATAAGGAGCACCAGGAACCAGCCACATGCAGGCACAGGGCGGTGCCGGGTGGCCCGAAGGTCATGCCCTGGGGGCACAGGGCAGCAGCCAACCCCCTACTGACCATTGGCCAGAGCAAAGAGAAAGCAGGAAAGGGGCGGACACACCCTCTCCCAGGTTTTTAATCCACTTGCAAAGGGGAGGGGTTAATTAACCTGATTGTCCAGGGGGTGCTCAGGTGTGGCCAGGTAGGGGCGTGAGGTCACACAGGGGCGTGGCGAAGGCATGGTCTTCCAGCTCACAAATCTGATCAATTTTTTTTTTTTTTGGACAGGCAGAGTGGACAGTGAGAGAGAGAGAGAGACAGAGAGAAAGGTCTTCCTTTGCCGTTGGTTCACCCTCTAATGGCCGCCGCGGTAGCGCGCTGCGGCCGGCGCACCGCGCTGATCCGATGGCAGGAGCCAGGTGCTTATCCTGGTCTCCCATGGGGTGCAGAGCCCAAACACTTGGGCCATCCTCCACTGCACTCCCTGGCCACAGCAGAGAGCTGGCCTGGAAGAGGGGCAACCGGGACAGGATCAGTGCCCCGACCGGGACTAGAACCCGGTGTGCTGGCGCCGCAAGGCGGAGGATTAGCCTGTTGAGCCACGGCGCTGGCCAAATCTGATCAATTTTAACCTGCATGCCTGCCTACCTCACCTGGGCCCCTGCACCCGCGTGGGAGACCCAGAGGAAGCTCCTGGCTCCCGGCTCCGGATCGGCGCAGCTCTGGCCGTTGCGACCATCTGGGGAGTGAACCAGCAGATGGGAGACCTCTCTCTCTCTCTCGTCTGTCTCTACCTCTCTCTGTAACTCTGTCTTTCAAATAAATACAATAAATCTGCCTCCATTATTGCTATAGCAGCGGAATGAACCAAGACAGGGTCGCCTTTCACACACATCCCATTTTACAGATGAACAAACTGAGGTTCAGACAATCCCAACAGCCGGCCAGAGTCACAAGCAGGTGCTTAGTGGCTGAGCTGGCCTTGGGAAAAAACTCACATCACCCTAGAACCCACGCCATCCTCCAGCGCCGGTGACCGGCAGGGCCTCCAGACAGCCGTGTGCAAGGGGGGCCTCTGTCAGGTGCACGTGGGGCTCAGGGAACCGAGGTGGGCAGGAGCCGCTGTGGCGAAGTCCGTGCGGGCCCCCTACCCTGTGGGTGCGGCATCTCTCCTCCTCCCGTGGGATCCGGCGTCTGGTCTCAGCCCTGGCTGGGCAGCTCGGAGCTGTCCACGGTGCTGAAACGGCCCTCGCTGGTCACTCTCGGCCGCCGTCTGGACCCTGCGTCCTGCTCCTCCTGTGCTGTCACGCTATACCCCGGCCACGCAGGAGCGTGAGCTCTCTGGACCTTGGGGATCCCGGCTGCTGGGCCATCAACGAGCTCCGGGGCTGCGGGACGCCTGCCCTGGCTGACTCGCCCTTGGGAACAAGGACAGGAAGACACCTGTACAAGCTTAGATGCCCGCGTCCCGGCCCCGGGATCCCCCTGCACCCTCTCAGGCGCCGGCGTCCTGGCCCCCGGATCCACCAGCCGACTCCAAGCAAACAGAAACAAACCCTGTTCTATTCTGAACCCAGGGCAGCCTCCGGGAGTCAGCTGTTCGGCCACGTGGCTCTCTGAGAGCCTCAGACCTCCCTCGTTATTTATTTATTGTTTAAAAATAGATCTCAATGGCTTTGTTTATGAACAAACTAGGATAACAGCTCCTCTGATCATTATTTGTCATGTAAGGTTTTTTTTTTCCCCTCCAAAATTCTGCAACAGCCAGAGCCGGGTCGGGTGATGCCGGGAGCCAAGATCTCCATCCAGGTCTCCCAAGCTCTTGGGCTGTCACTGCCGCCTCCCCGGGGTCGGCATTAGTGGGGGAGTTGATGCAGTGGTGTAGCCGGGGTAAAGTCGCCGCCTGCAGGGCCGGCATCCCATATGGGCGGTGGTTCGAGCTCTGGCCACTCCACTTCCGATCCAGCTCTCTGCTGTGGCCTGGGAGAGCAGTGGACGATGGCCCAAGTCCTTAGGGCCCTGCACCTGCGTGGGAGACCCGGATGGAGCTCCTGGCTCCCGACTCCAGCCTGGCCCAGCCTGGTTGTTGCAGCCATTTGGGGAGTGACCCAGTGCCTGGAAAGAGCGCTCTCTCTCTCTCTCTCAAATATATAAATCTTAAGGAAAAGGAAGCACCCATGTCCCAGGGCCGTCTACGGCGCCGGCGTCCCATATGGTGCCTGTTGGAGCCCAGGCTGGGGATGGGCACACACGTGTCCATTCATCACCGAACGTCGTGCCAATCTCCGAGGTTACAGTGGACAGGGCCTGGGGGAGCCGAGCTGTCAGTAACCGTGGCCCAGGGTCTCTGGACACTGGGGCCGGATCCTTCCCTGAGGGGGGCTGTCTGGGCTTCAGGGTACGGAGCAGCGTTCCCGGTCTCGCCGTCTTCAGCTCAGGAGCACCCATGGTTGTGAGACCACAGGTGCCCCAGACACTGCCCAGGGCCCCCTGGGGGCTGGGCTCTGCCTCCATGCCTTCTGCTTCTGGACTTAAAGGGACGCCGGTCCCTTCCCCTCTCCCCCCGCTGTCCCCTGTGTGCAGCAGGAATGTGGGTGGGTACTCAGTAGCTATTTTTGGTCAAATATTCTTTTTTTTTATTTGACAGATAGAGTTATAGACAGTGAGAGAGAGAGAGAGGAGAGAGGGGAGAGAGAGAGAGGGAGAGACAGGGAGATAGAGAGAGAGAGGAAGAGGGAGAGAGAGAGAGGAAGAGAGAGAGGAAGAGAGAGACAGGGAGAGAGAGAGAGAGGGAGAGAGGGGAGAGAGAGGGAGAGAGAGGGAGGGAGAGGGAGAGAAAGAGAGAGAGAGAGGAAGAGAGAGGGAGGGAGGGAGGAGGAGGAGGAGAGAGAGAGAGAGGGAGAGAAAGAGGGGGAAAGAGGGAGAGAGAGAGAGAAAGAGAGAGAGGAAGAGAGAGACAGGGAGAGAGAGAGAGAGGGAGAGAGGGGAGAGAGAGGGAGAGAGAGGGAGGGAGAGGGAGAGAAAGAGAGAGAGAGGGAGGGAGGAGGAGGAGGAGAGAGAGAGAGAGAGAGAAAGGTCTTCCATCCATTGGTTCATCCCCTGAATGGCCGCCACGGCCGGTGCCGCGCTGATCTGAAGCCAGGAGCCAGGTGCTTCTCCTGGTCTCCCATGCGGGTGCAGGGCCCAAGCACTTGGGCCATCCTCCACTGCCTTCCCAGGCCATAGCAGAGAGCTGGCCTGGAAGAGGGGCAACCGGGACAGAATCCGGCGCCCCGACTGGGACTAGAACCCGGTGTGCCGGCGCCGCAGGCGGAGGATCAGCCTAGTGAGCCACAGCGCTGGCCCCCATTTTTTCTATTAACATTTATTTACTTGAAAGGCAGGATGAGAGAATTTCCATCCGTTGGTTCACTCCCCAGACGGCCACGAAGGCCAGACCTGGGCCTGGAGCCCCATCCGGGTCTCCCACATGGGTGCAGGGGCCCAAGTCCCTGGGCCATGGTCGGCTGCCTGCCCCGGCGCATTAGCAGGGAGCCGGATGGGACAGAAGTGGAGCAGCCGGGAGCCTGTCCGGTGACCCCTGTGCTGGCAAGCCTGGTGCTGGGGGCCTTGCTGGCGTCCCGACACCTCCACCAGGCAGGGCTGCAATAACTCAGGGCCCCCTCACAGGCCCCTCCCAGAGTTCTCTCCTCTGCCCCGGGGGGCCCAGAACAGCCTCGGGCAGGGGCCCTGGCCTCCACTGCTGGAGGGGAAGCCGAGGGTCCAGGGCACCTAGGTCGCTCGGCCTGGAAGGGTGGGGCCAGGCCTGGAATCTGGTGGTGCAGGGCAAGGTCAGGCCTGGCCCAGGGCTTGCTGTGCCGGCAAAGTTCGCTGCAGAACCCCTAAGGCTGGGCCTGCAGGTCGCCTGGTGCAGAGAAAGCCGACCACAGACATCCGGCGTTTTATTGCCAAACTCGGGGGCGGCGTCCTGGCCTGGGGGGTTAAGCTGCGGCCTGCAAAGCCCGCGTCCCTTATGGGCACCGGGCTGCTCCCTGCCACCCACGCCGGGGACCCGGGTCCTGGCAGTCACTTGGGGAGGGAGCCGGCAGATGCAAATCTCTGAGTCGCCCTCTCGAAGCTACGGGCAGAACAGGGCGACTCAAAGGCATGCAGGCCACTGCCATTATCCTCCCGGCGGCCTCAGCAAACAGCGGCATCGCAGCCGGGGACGAGGCGCGGACGTGCGGTTTCACACGCGGCCGAGCGCGGACCGGGGACTCGAACTCGCCAACCACCCCCTCCGCCCGCAGGGCTTCCCCCGGGTTCCCGCTTCCGGCCGGCGGGGGCAGCCTAGGGCAGCCGAGGACGCGCGTGCGAGCGTGCGAGCGTGCGTGCGTGCGTGCCTGCGTGTGTTCGCGCCGCCGGGCGAGCCCACAGGGCGGGGCGCCGGGGGGTGGCGCGCGCGGCGCGGCGGGCGGGGCCGTGGGCGCGCGCCGCCTCCTCGCGCCGGCCCCCCCCCCGCGGCCGCGCGGCGAGTGGTTCGGCCCGGCCCCCGGCTCATTGTGCTCGCCTCCCGCCGGCCCAAGATGGCGGCGGCGCTGGCGGCCCCGGGCCTGTGACCACAAAGAGGGAGCCGGGGCCCGGACGGGAGCGCGGCGGCGGCGGCGGCGGCGGCGGCCGAGCCCCAGGCCAGGCCCCCTCCCCTCAGCCTCCCGCCCCTCCCCGCCCCGCCCCGCCCGCCGGCGGCCCCGCCCCTCCCCCACCGCCCGCCTAGCATGGTGCGGCGGCCGCGCGCGTCGACATGGGCGAGAAGCTGGAGCTGAGGCTCAAGTCGCCCGTGGGGGCCGAGCCCGCCGTCTACCCGTGGCCTCTGCCGGTCTACGTGAGTGTCGTGCCCGCGCGCGGGGGAGGGGGCCGAAACCGCTGTTGGCGACGCCGCGGGGCCGGTGGTCCGCGTGGACGCGGGCGCCGGCGGGGCGCGGCCCGCGTGGCCCCGGCGCCGCTGCGGCGGGGTGGTCGCGCGGTCCGCCGTGGGGCGGTGGGCTCGGCCGGGCCCTGGGGGCGGGGCGGCGGTTGCCCCGCTCCCGGGGCGCCCCTCGGCCCGCCGGGCTCCCGCGCGCTGCGCCGGTGTCGGTTTCTGGGAGCGCGGGGGCGGGGCCTGCGGGGCGGCGCGGGGGAGGGGGAGGGGGAGGGAGGGGGAGGGGCGGCGGGGCTTCCTCCTGCGGCCGCGGGCCCCGAGCCGCCCGACCCGGCCGGGAGCGGGGAGCGCCCCGGGCGCCCGCGCCTGCCCAGCCCCGGCCGCGCGAGCCGGACGTTGCAGCCCGCTCTTGGGTTACGTGCAGTGGAGTTCACTTCCTTTTGCATTTTTGTAACTTTCGGGAATATTCCAAAGGCGCAGACCGAGGCGGGCAGGGGGCACAGAGCCTCCCTCCGTCGTCCCCCGCCCCATGTCCAGCAGCCAGGAGCGGGGCCGGGCTGAGCCGCTCGCCCACGTGGGTGGCGGGGACCCCGCACTTGGGGCCTCGCCTGCTCTGCCCGGGGGCTGCGGGGCCGAGAGCCAGCCCCCTCCCCCAGCCCGGTCCGGGCCCCGTGGCAGGGCCGCGGCTCCCGCGCGTGCAGCGTCCAGGGCGGGTTTCTCTGTGAGCTGGAGTGGGGAGAGGCCCGGGAGGCGGCTGCTGGCCTGTGCTGAGGTCGTGCGCGGCGCTGCCCCCAGCCGCAGACCCCTGCCCTCGGCTTCCCGGCGGGCGGGGCTGGGTGGCTCCTGGCCGCCCCTCGCTGGCCCGGCCTCGCGTGGCAGGGCCCGTGGGTGCTGAAGTCCGCAATGCGTGGAGTGGCAGGCGGCGGCCCGAGTGAGGCCGGGCGGGTCTGCGGCACTGGGCAAGCGCAGAGCTGGGGCAGGTGCCTTCTCATGCCGGGTTCGCCGGGGCACCTGCACGACGGAGAGGGCAGCCCAGCGGAGTCACGGGGGCGGGGGCTAGAGCGAGGCCCACGCTTCCCTGCCCGCTGTCCACAGGGCAGCCCAGCGGAGTTACGGGGGGGGGGGCTAGAGCGAGGCCCACGCTGCCCCTGCCCGCAGTCGGGGTGGGGGGCGGGCAGCCGGCCTAGGCTCGCGGCACAGGCTCCGGGGTGCATGTGGTGCTCGTGGTTGCCTGGCTGGCAGGAGAGGGCTGGAGGGCGCCCTCTGCAGTGACTCAGGGCGGGGGGGGGGGCGGGGGGGCGGTACGGAGATGTGCCTTCGCGGGTCCCTGCTCCCTGAAGGTGCCGGCCGGGGGCGGAGTGAGCCATCCCCGCCCTGACTCAGAGCCTATTTCTGGGGCTGACCCGGGGATGAGTGTCCCGCGGAAGCTGCTCTGGCGGCCGTGACCTTCACACGGCCTGTGTGGGCGGGGCCGTGCTGCGGGGAGACCCAGCCGCGCTCGGGTTCAGACTTGTGGGGCCTCCTTGCCTGCAGGGGTGAGGTGTGTGCGCCCAGGAGCCAGGGGCTGCGGGGAGGCCCCTCCGCCCAGGAGCCAGAGGGAACTTGTGTCTGCCCATCCGCTCTCCCCTGATGCCCACGACCAGGGCTGCACAGGCTGGGGCCCGGAGCAGAAACAACTGGCCTCCAGTGTGGGTGGCGCGGTGCTGGGAGCTGGAGCCGATGTGGAGGGGCCGGCTCTGGGGTGCCCTGCTGCCCCCTCTTTTTGTCCAATTAAAAAAGTATTTGAATTTCGGCGTGGTGGCGAGACTGATCTTCCATCCACTGGGTCACTCCCCAGATGGCCTCAGGGACGCGGGCTGAGCCAGACCAGAGTCAGGAGCCAGGAGCTTCCGGGTCTCCCACGTGGGTGCAGGGGCCCAAGGACTTGTGGGCCGTCTTCTTCCGCTCTCCCAGGCCCTTAGCAGGGAGCTGGATCGGAAGTGGAGCAGCCGGGTGTTGAACGGGTGCCCGTGTGGGATGCCAGCCCTGTGTACCACGCTGGGCCCCCGTGCCGTCCCCCACACACGTCTTTTTTTTTTTTTTTTTAAGATTGATTTTTTTTTTGTTTATTTGAAAGTCAGAGTTACACAGAGAAAGAGAGGGAGAGAAAGAGGGGCGTCTCCCATCTGCTGGTTCACTCCCCACATGGCTGCAACGTCCGGAGCTGGGCCGATCCAAAGCCAGGAGCCAGGAGCTTCTTCTGGGTCTCCCACGTGCATGCAGAGGCCCAAGCACTTGGGTCATCCTCTACTGCTCTCCCAGGCCACAGTAGAGAGCTGGATTGGAAGTGGAGCAGCCGGGACTCGAACCGGCGCCCATATGGGATGCCGGCGCTTTAGGCCAGGGCGTTAACCCACTACACCACAGCATCGGCCCCATCACGTGAGGATGGTGCCTGGCAGGACCACTTGGGGGCTGGGCTGACGGTGCCCTCCGTGTGCCCATGCCCTCCCCGGTGTCCAGTGTGTTTTCTGGGGTGCTTGCCCCTGTGCGCCCCTGGGAGCCTGGGCCCCGGTGTCCATCAGCACAGCGGTCCCTCCTGCCCACAGCACGCAGGGCTGCCGACGCGCGTGGCCTGGGGCCCTGGCCCGGTGGTGGCTGCTGCTTCTCTGCGTGTGTCCCCAGCCTCCAGGAAGAGGGCTGCCTGTGTGCCCAGGCCTGGCGTCTGCCGGGGCGTCACTGCGTGGGCAGGGCCCTCGGGTCTCACCGCCGCAGATGGGCTGGGAGTGCTTGGAGCTGGCTTTGTTTGTAGAAATATTTATTTGTTGGGTTAATCTTCCGCCTGCGGCGCCGGCATCCTATATGGGCACTGGGTTCTGTCCCGGTTGCCCCTCTTCCAGGCCAGCTCTCTGCTGTGGCCCGGGAAGGCAGTGGAGGATGGCCCAAGTGCTTGGGCCCTGCACCCGCATGGGAGACCAGGAGAGGCACCTGGCTCCTGGCTTCAGATCGGCGTAGCGCTGGCCATGGCAGCCATTTAGGGGGTGAACCAACGAAGGAAGACCTTTCTCTCTGTCTCTCTCTCTCTCATTGTCTAACTCTGCCTGTCAAATTAAAAAAAAAAAAAAAAAAAGAAATATTTATTTGTTTGAGTTGAGTTACAGGGAGAGAGACCTTCCCTCTGCTGTGCCACTCCCCAGATGGCTGCCGTGGCCGGCGCTGGACCAGGTCAGATCCAGGAGCCTTATCCAGGTCGCCCATGTGGCTGCAGGGGCCCAAACACTTGGGTCATCTTCTGCTTTTCCCAGGCCGGGAGCAGGGAGCAGGATTGGAGGAGCAGCCGGGACAGGAACCGGTATCGTGACGAAGGTGACTCGCTGTGCCACAGCTTGGCGCTGGCTTTCCCACGCTTGGTGACGGAAGACGAGAGCCCCCAGCCCTGGCGCAGTGTCAGGCCCGCGCTAGGACGTTCCAGGGTCCCGGCAGTGAGCTGCGTGGACGCAGGTCAGGGCCGCGAGGCGGCACCATGGAAGTGCCCGCTCGTGGAAGGGCTCCCGACACCTCGTTGACCCGGCACAGCTGACGCTACCGTCTTGGCGTGGACCTTGGCCCTGGGTGTCCACGGTGCCGCGGTGTCTGTGAGGGCCCCGGCGTGGTGGCATCCCATGTGTGTGCCACCCAATTCCTGTCCGGCGCCCTGCTGGTGCTCACCTGGAAGGCGGCTGGGAGGGCCCCCCCCCCCCCCCGGAGGCCCTGGTGGCGTTCCTGGCTCCTGGCTCTGGACGGGCCCAGCCCCACCGCTGGCCACCGAGGCGAGGGGGAGTGGACAGGAGCCCGCCCTCCCTCTGTAGCGCCTCTCAGGCGTGGAATAGTTGAGAAGGCCGTGGGGGCGGGGGCGGGGGCGTGGGGTGAGCCCTGGGCTGGGGCTGCTCCCGGCCGCTGCTGCTCTGCTTCCCATCCCGCTCCTGGCTCCTGAGCCTGGGAGGCCGCCACCCTCGTGGCACTGCTGCGTCCCGCTGGCCTGGACCTGGCTGTTGAGGCCACGTGGGGAGGAGCCCGCAGGCCAGGGCTCTGTCTGCTTCCCCGCGGCGCCGCCTTTCACGTGGCGCAGAATACATCTTGAAGTCCTTGGGAGCAGTGTTCTGTGTGTGTGAGTGTGTGTGGGGTGTGTGTGTGTATGTGTGTGAGCGTGGGTGTGTGTGAATGTGTGCGTGGGTGTGTGTGTGTGGGTGTGTGTGTGAGCGTGGGTGTGGGTGTGTGTGTGAGCGTGGGTGTGTGGGTGTGAGCGTGGGTGTGTGGGTGTGAGCGTGGGTGTGTCTGCACGCATGTGTGAGCCTGTGTGTGTGTGGGGTGTGTATGTGCATGTGTGAGTGTGTGTGAGCGTGGGTGTGTGTGTGTGAGCGTGGGTGTGTGTGTGTGAGCATGGGTGTGTGTATGTGAGCGTGGGTGTGTGTGTGAGCATGGGTGTGTCTGCGCGCATGTGTGAACCTGTGTGTGTGAGTGTGTGGGGTGTGTATGTGCATGTGTGAGTGTGTGTGAGCGTGTGTGCGCGCATGTGTGAACCTGTGTGTGTGAGTGTGTGGGGGTGTGTGTGCATATGTGAGTATGTGTGAGGGTGTGGGTGTGGGGTGTGTATGTGTGTGCATATGTGAGTATGTGTGAGCGTGTGTGTGCGCACATGTGTGAACCTGTGTGGGAGTGTGTATGTGTTTGCATGAGTGTGTGTGAGCGTGTGTGCGCACATGTGTGAACCTGTGTGGGAGTGTGTATGTGTTTGCATGAGTGTGCGCACATGTGTGAACCTGTGTGAGTGTGTGGGGTGTGTATGTGTGTGAATGTGTGTGTGGGGTGTGTATGTGTGTGCATGTGTGAGTGTGTGTGTGCGTGTGTGTGTGCACGCGTGTGCTCATTCCACAGCCTGCTGGGTTAGTTGTGCCTGGCACCTCTCCAGCCAACCGCATGCCGAGGGCCCAGGGTGCTTTGTGGCCCGTGGCTGCCGTCAGAACCCCTCTTCCCATGAGGTCCCCCCGAGCCTGTGACCCCGGGAGCTGGGCGGAGCGTGGGGCCCAGGGGGCTCGTGGGGCCCTGCTCCTGCGAGGCACAGCTGCTGGGGCGCCGCGCGGGGCCCCGCCGTGTCCCCTGCCTCCTCTTTCCCCGCTGGCCTGGGAGGGATCCCCGGTCCCTTCCTGTTCCTGCACACATCCCAGGCCTCTGCCAGGGCCTCCCGTGTCGGGCGGCAGCACTGTCTCGGGGGGCTGTGCCAGACGGGCAGGGTATTTTTAGCTGCGGCTTTGTGCTGTGAGCACGGGTCAGGACCGCGCTGAGCAGGGGTGAGTGGTGGCGTGCGCAGCCTCCTTCCTGTGACTCACCCTGCGTGGAGGAGTGGGCACGCTGGGCAGTGACTCACAGGTGTGTGCGGGAGCCGCACGCAGTGACTCAGCCCCACTCGCAGCCAGGGCCACCCAGAGGCCACGGCGCTGAGCTCGGCTTCTGGGAGCCTGTGGCCGTGGGGGCTGAGCTGGGCGGCGCTGCCAGGAGTGTGACGGCTGCCCTCAGCTGCCCTCTCGGGGGCCGCCCGGGGGCGGGGCCGGGGACAGGTGCGCCTCTCCCTGGCCTGTGTGTGAGCCAGCCGCTGGGTCCCCCCACGCAGGGATCTCGCGCTGTGGCTCAGCGGTTGCCTGGGACCCGCACCCCGGTGGGCGCTGGCGGAGCCCCTGCCCCACGCGGGAGACCGGGTGGGCTCTCTGCTGCTGGCCTCGGC
The DNA here is from genome assembly GCF_033115175.1 of Lepus europaeus. NCBI lineage: Eukaryota > Metazoa > Chordata > Mammalia > Lagomorpha > Leporidae > Lepus > Lepus europaeus. Next base: position 665,886 of record NW_026909023.1, on the reverse strand, counting down.
CTGGCCAGGCCGTCTGGGGTGGCCAGCAGGTGGAGGTCTCTGTCTGAGTCTTCCTTTCAAATAAATCACTGTTGAAGCCCCAGCAGACGGTGCTGTGCGGGGACCACCCACAGTGAACTGACTTTTCTCATGGTTTGTTTATTTGAATGTCAGAGTTACACTGAGAGAGCAGAGAGAGAGAGAGAGACAGACTGACAGAGGTCTTCCATCTGTTGGGTCACTCCCCAGTTGGCCACAAAGGCCGGAGCTGGGCCAATCCGGAGTCAGGAGCCAGGAGCCTCCTCCTGGTCTCCCACGCAGGTGCAGGGGCCCAAGGAACCAGGCCATCCTCCACTGCTCTCCCAGGCCACAACAGAGAGCTGGATGGGACGTGGAGCAGCCGGGTCTTGAACCTGCGCCCATATGGGATGCCAGCCCTGCAGGTGGTGGATTTACCTGCTGTGCCAGGGCGCCAGGCCCTAAACTTAATTCCGTTTTCCCCTCATGTCCAGGATGGTGCTGTCCAAGGTTACAGGTATCCTCCCTAACTCCCTCGGATCGGTGAGGGGAGACGATGGGCCGTGGGTCAGGTCAGGAGCAGCTATTTATTAAGGTGATGGATGCTCCAGTAGAGCACCTGGGATGGGGAGCCCCGTGCCCACCCCATGCCCATCACCTGTCTGGGCGTAGGCAGCCCCGTGCCCATCACCTGTCTGGGCGTAGGGAGCCCCGTGCCCATCACCTGTCTGGGCGTAGGCAGCCCAGTGCCCACCCCATGCCCATCACCTGTCTGGGCGTAGGGAGCCCGTGCCCATCACCTGTCTGGGCGTAGGGAGCCCCGTGCCCATCACCTGTCTGGGCGTAGGCAGCCCCGTGCCCATCACCTGTCTGGGCGTAGGCAGCCCCGTGCCCACCCCGTGCCCATCACCTGTCTGGGCGTAGGGAGCCCCGTGCCCATCACCTGTCTGGGCGTAGGCAGCCCCGTGCCCACCCCGTGCCCATCACCTGTCTGGGCGTAGGGAGCCCCGTGCCCATCACCTGTCTGGGCGTAGGCAGCCCCGTGCCCATCACCTGTCTGGGCGTAGGGAGCCCCGTGCCCACCCCGTGCCCATCACCTGTCTGGGCGTAGGGAGCCCGTGCCCATCACCTGTCTGGGCGTAGGGAGCCCGTGCCCATCACCTGTCTGGGCGTAGGGAGCCCCGTGCCCACCCCGTGCCCATCACCTGTCTGGGCGTAGGCAGCCCCGTGCCCATCACCTGTCTGGGCGTAGGGAGCCCCGTGCCCACCCCGTGCCCATCACCTGTCTGGGCGTAGGGAGCCCCGTGCCCATCACCTGTCTGGGCGTAGGCAGCCCCGTGCCCACCCCGTGCCCATCACCTGTCTGGGCGTAGGGAGCCCCGTGCCCATCACCTGTCTGGGCGTAGGCAGCCCCGTGCCCATCACCTGTCTGGGCGTAGGGAGCCCCGTGCCCACCCCGTGCCCATCACCTGTCTGGGCGTAGGGAGCCCGTGCCCATCACCTGTCTGGGCGTAGGGAGCCCGTGCCCATCACCTGTCTGGGCGTAGGGAGCCCCGTGCCCACCCCGTGCCCATCACCTGTCTGGGCGTAGGGAGCCCCGTGCCCATCACCTGTCTGGGCGTAGGCAGCCCCGTGCCCATCACCTGTCTGGGCGTAGGGAGCCCGTGCCCATCACCTGTCTGGGCGTAGGGAGCCCCGTGCCCACCCCGTGCCCATCACCTGTCTGGGCGTAGGGAGCCCGTGCCCATCACCTGTCTGGGCGTAGGGAGCCCCGTGCCCACCCCGTGCCCATCACCTGTCTGGGCGTAGGGAGCCCGTGCCCATCACCTGTCTGGGCGTAGGGAGCCCCGTGCCCACCCCGTGCCCATCACCTGTCTGGGCGTAGGGAGCCCCGTGCCCATCACCTGTCTGGGCGTAGGCAGCCCCGTGCCCATCACCTGTCTGGGCGTAGGGAGCCCGTGCCCATCACCTGTCTGGGCGTAGGGAGCCCCGTGCCCACCCCGTGCCCATCACCTGTCTGGGCGTAGGGAGCCCGTGCCCATCACCTGTCTGGGCGTAGGGAGCCCCGTGCCCACCCCGTGCCCATCACCTGTCTGGGCGTAGGGAGCCCGTGCCCATCACCTGTCTGGGCGTAGGGAGCCCCGTGCCCATCACCTGTCTGGGCGTAGGCAGCCCCGTGCCCACCCCGTGCCCATCACCTGTCTGGGCGTAGGGAGCCCCGTGCCCATCACCTGTCTGGGCGTAGGCAGCCCCGTGCCCACCCCGTGCCCATCACCTGTCTGGGTGTAGGGAGCCCCGTGCCCACCCCGTGCCCATCACCTGTCTGGGCGTAGGGAGCCCGTGCCCATCACCTGTCTGGGCGTAGGGAGCCCGTGCCCATCACCTGTCTGGGCGTAGGGAGCCCGTGCCCATCACCTGTCTGGGCGTAGGGAGCCCCGTGCCCACCCCGTGCCCATCACCTGTCTGGGCGTAGGGAGCCCGTGCCCATCACCTGTCTGGGCGTAGGCAGCCCCGTGCCCATCACCTGTCTGGGCGTAGGCAGCCCCGTGCCCATCACCTGTCTGGGCGTAGGGAGCCCGTGCCCATCACCTGCTGTTTTCAGGCTCAGTTGATCAGTGAGGGGGACAGTCCCTTGCTCAGCGAGAGGAGCGCCTGCAGTGCCAGTGGTCACAGGGGTGGGGGGGATGGGGGATGTCCCTGCCGTGATGGGGGGATGGGGGGTGTCCCTGCCGTGATGGGGGGATGGGGGGTGTCCCTGCCGTGATGGGGGGGATGGGGGTGTCCCTGCCGTGATGGGGGGATGGGGGGTGTCCCTGCCGTGATGGGGGGATGAGCTTGTCCCTGCCATGATGGGGGCAGTGATGGGCATGTCCCTGCTGTGGGGACAGTGATGGGGGTGTCTGCTGTGGGGGCAGTGATGGGGGTGTCTGCTGTGGGGGGGCAGTGATGGGGGTCTCTGCTGTGGGGGCAGTGATGGGGGTCTCTGCTGTGGGGGCAGTGATGGGGGTGTCTCTGCTGTGGGGGGGCAGTGATGGGGGTGTCTGCTGTGGGGGCAGTGATGGGGGTGTCTGCTGGGGGGCAGTGATGGGGGTGTCTGCTGTGAGGGCAGTGATGGGGGTGTCTGCTGTGGGGGGCAGTGATGGGGGTGTCTGCTGTGGGGGCAGTGATGGGGGTGTCTCTGCTGTGGGGAGGGGGCAGTGATGGGCATGTCCCTGCTGTGGGGGGGCAGTGATGGGCATGTCTGCTGTGGGGGCAGTGATGGGGGTGTCTGCTGTGGGGGGGCAGTGATGGGGGTGTCTGCTGTGGGGGGGCAGTGATGGGGGTGTCTGCTGTGGGGGGACAGTGATGGGGGTGTCTGCTGTGGGGGGGGCAGTGATGGGGGTGTCTGCTGTGGGGGCAGTGATGGGGGTGTCTGCTGTGGGGGGCAGTGATGGGGGTGTCTGCTGTGGGGGCAGTGATGGGGGTCTGCTGTGGGGGCAGTGATGGGGGTGTCTGCTGTGGGGGCAGTGATGGGGGTGTCTGCTGTGGGGGGGACAGTGATGGGCATGTCCCTGCGGTGGGGCTGTTCCTGGTGTGTTCTTGGCAGCCTGGGGCAGCTGTGGGGACCCTGGAGCTGCACTGGCGGCTCCCTGGGCGCTAGGACCTGCGGTCTCTGGGGCCCCATCATACCACTTTTCCTTCCTCGGTCTCCAGTTCTGAAGCTTGGGAAAACTTGGGTTCACGGCCTCACTTTTTTTTTAATTCGAAAGTCAGAGTCACACAGAGAGAGGGCGAGGGAGAGAGGGAGGGGGAGAGAGAGGGAGATCTTCCATCCGCTGGGTCACTCCCCAGTTGGTTGCAGTAGCTGGAGCTGAGCTGATCCGGAGCCAGGAGCCAGGAGCTTCCTCCGGGGCTCCCACGAGGGTGCAGGGGTCCAAGGACTTGGGCCATCTTCAGGCCACAGCACAGAGCTGGATCAGAAGAGGAGCAGCCGGGTCTCGAACCGGCGCCCATAGGGATGCAGGCGCTTCAGGCCAGGGAGTTAACCTGCTGCGGCACAGCGCCGGCCACCTCGTGTCCTCCCTCAAGAGACCAGATGACGATGCCTTTGCCTTTCCAGGCTTGAAGGATTTGGACAGACGCGCTCATTCACCAAGTCGGTGGTGTGCGACAGCTGCGCTTCAGCCAGCCCTACCGGGCGCTGGGCTCGCCGGGACAGCAGAGGACCCCCGTGTGGCGCATGCGTGGTGGGCGGGCGCGCCTGCGTGTGGCCTTGATGTGGAAGAACTCGCTGCCCTCGCGTCTCTGGGGTCCCCGCCGTGGTGCCCCACAGGGCCTCCATGAGAGGGCCCTGTTCGCCTCGGACACTTGCAGCAGGGGTCCCGTCGCCAGGAGGTCGGGTGGGCGCTTCCCCGGAGGCCGCCAGGCAGGGCAGGGCTGCTCGGCTCCGCAGCGTGGGCAGGCGGGAGAGCTGGCCGCGCACTGCCCACGTCGCGCTCCCCAGCCTTCCTGCGTCTGGGGGTCTCAGCTCCATGGAGCTGGGGTGCTGTGAGTCAGCCCTGCCACGGCGGCGTCCGCGGGGCTTCAGAGGAGAACGGAGGGTGGATCCCGCGAGAGAACCGCCTGGGTTAGAGCGAAGTTAATCCTCTTCACGTACTTGGAAGAGGAGCAGGGGGAGAGGGAGGCGTCGCTCACGGGCCGCAGCTGGGAGCCCAGAGCTCCACCCGGTCCCCACGTGGGTGCAGGGGCCCGTGGCCACCTCCTGGTGTCCCCAAGGGGCCGAGGGTTGGGCATCCCAGGCGGAGCCCCCCCAGCCCGTTCCTGCCGTCTGCCCTGGGTGTCCCCTCTGGCTAACTCAGCGCCACGCCCGCAGGGTTGCTGCACACTGGCAGCGAGCTGGAGCCCGGCTGCTGTGCCCGGCGTGGAGGGGCTGTGCTGTGCCCCCTGCCCCGTGCTTCCCGGGCCCTGGGTGTGTCCATTCCTCCGGCCTCCCGGGCAGGGTGTCCACCGCGGCCGCTCCGTGCTGTCCTGGCCACGTCCCCACGTGCCCACGTGCTCAGCGCTGGGTCCGCCCGTCTGTGCCCGCAGCCGTGTTGGCAGCAGCAGCAGGTGGCGGTGCGGGCAGGGAGGCCGGACGGTGGAGTGGCCCCGGCGCGTTTCTACAGGGCTTTCTGCCAAGCTGCCGGAATTCTGTGCCCGTGGGCTTCTCCTCGTCCTGGGTTCCCCTGGCTTGAGCAGACTCGGCTGTGGTGGGAGACTGGAGCCTAGGCCACGTGTCAGACCTGTTTGGTGCCGGTGAGAGGGGCACCGTCCCTGGCAGGGCGCCGCTGGCCTCCACCTGTGCTCTGTGTCTGTGTCGCGGCCACAGCGCCCTCTGGCTGCCCGAGGGCTTGCTCGGTTATTATCTGGGGTTGGCGCGTTCACCTGTTCGGGGTCCGAGGCGCTGGTGGGAGAGGGAGTGGCCAGGGACAGCCCCTCGCAGGTCTGCGTCCTTGGGAGGCCTGGCTCCTGCCCCTGCCTGCTGGTGGGGTGCGAGGTAGGGGGCCGCCTCGGGTCACCGGCCCGACCGCAGAGTGGGGTCCGAGCATCTAAACACGGCCTCTTTTTCTTCCCCAGGACAAACACCACGATGCTGCTCACGAAATCATCGAGACCATCCGGTGAGTCGGGGAGCCCTGCGGGGGGGGGCATCGGCCCAGCCGCGGCCGGGGGCTGGCGCAGGGTGGGGGCGCAGCGAGCTCCCAGGATGGCAGACGCAGGGCCTGGCTGCTCGCTGCTTAGGGTGCTGCCGGCAGGTTCGGCGTGTGCATTCTAGGCGTGTGTGGTGCGGTGTGGCTGTGGCAGCCGGGCCTAGGGCCCCCTGTGCGAGCTGTGGCTGAGCGCAGGAGCCAGGGGCCTGGCTGCTGCTGCTTCCCTGGGGCGCCACCGCCCTTCACAGGGGACCGGAAATGGCAGCTGCTGGGGGGTAGGGGCTGTGGGCGGGCTCACCCCTGGTGGCTACCGCCGTCGCCCCTCCCTCCCGCACTGCCTAGGAGAGCAGGGCGGGTCAGAGGGAGCTGGCGGCCCAGGCTGAGCGCCCGGTCGTTTGGGTCAGAGCCCCTGCAGCCAGGCGAATCTGCCTGGCCCAGGGCGCTGCTCCCGGGACCTTGGGTTTGCATTTGGGGCTGCGCAAGGTTATCTTGGGGTCAGTGACATCGCGTGACGATCCCAACAGGGGTTGAGGGCCTGGCCCGCCTGACCCGATGTGTCTACAGTAGACCTCTGTGGAGCCGAGTGGCTGGCAGCCTCCCGCTGCCTGGGCCAGGGCCTCTGTGGAGGGGGGGGGGCGGAGCCAGCGCGGGCCCTGGTTTGGTTATGGAGGTGATGCTGGCTCGGTGAGAGGGAAGTTCTGAGAGCGTCAGCGTGCGCGTGCAGACGTCTGGAAGGGTTCCCGGGAGGCCGTTGGCCTGGCGCCTTTCTGTGGAAGGTGTTCAGTTAGGGAGTGTGGACACAGCTCTCGTCGTGTGCCCGCGCAGGGGTTGTTTCTGTGTGCTGTGCTCCATCAGCCGCAGGGCACCGGTGACGACCCCTCCCAGGGACGACCCTGCACGCTTCTCTCCTCCTCCACCTTCTGTTTTTTCAAAGGCAGAGGAAAGACAGCGGGGACAGACAGGTCTTCTATCTGCTGGTCCGCTCCCCAGGTGGCCACAGCCAGGGCTGGGCCATCTTCACTGCTTTCCTAGGTGGGCCAGCAGGGAGCTGGGGGCCCAGCGCTGTGGTGCCGCGAGTAAAGCCGCCGCCTGCAGTGCCGGCATCCCATGTGGGCGCTGGTTCTAGTCCCAGCTGCTCCACTTCCGATCCAGCTCCCTGCTGTGGCCTGGGAGAGCAGTGGAGGACGGCTCAAGTGCTTGGGGGCCCCTGCACCCGCACGGGAGACCCGGATGGAGCTCCTGGCTCCGGATCTGCGCAACTCCGGCCATTGCAGCCGATTGGGGAGTGACCCAGCGGATGGAAGCCCTCTCTCTCTGTCTCTTCTTCTTTCTCTTGCTCTCTCCCTCTCTCTCTCTCTCCAAGTCTGACTTTCAAATAAATAAATCCTTTAAAAAAAAAAAAAAAAAAAGCCGAGCTGGGCCCTTGTCAGATGCAGGAACCCCAAGCAGTGACGTCCGCATCTGTGGTTTCTGTTTGTCTGTCTGTGGCCGTGGCCGTGCTGACGCTGTCCCGCGTGTGCCCGTCTGAGCTGGCCGTGGTCGTGCTGACGCTGTCCCGCGTGTGCCCGTCTGTGGCTGTGGCCGTGCTGACGCTGTCCCGCGTGTGCCCGTCTGTGGCTGTGGCCGTGCTGACGCTGTCCCGCGTGTGCCCGTCTGTGGCCGTGGCAGTGCTGACGCTGTCCTGTTTCAGGTGGGTCTGTGAGGAGATCCCGGACCTCAAGCTCGCCATGGAGAACTACGTCCTGATCGACTATGACACCAAGAGGTAAGGGGCCCTGGGCGCGGTGCGGAGCCACCTGGAGCGACGCCGAGCACCCTGGTGGGAACGCGCATCAGACGGGCACAGGCCCCCCTCTCCTGCCAGGCTCTCATGGTCAGTAGTGGCTCTTTTTATAGCCAGCGAGCGGCCACCCGCTGCCCACATTCCTGCCATTCCGGGGTCAGGTGGGCAGCTCTGCCCCAGCCCCACTGCCTCCTGGCAGCCCCAGGGTCTCGTGGAGCCGGGGTGGGGCGGGCACTGATGTGGGAGGCTCCCTGGAGCCCGCGGCTGGACCCGTGCTGGCGACTCTGCCGCCTTTCCCCTTGCCCCCCGACTCGCTGTCCATCTGCCTCCCTCAGCTCCGACTGCACCTGCCGTACCTGCGAGGCCCCACTGTGTCCTCGCCCAGCCTCCTGCTCCCCGGCCTGGGCTCCCTTCCCGCGGGCAGCCCCTGCGGCCCCCAGAAGGCGGTCAGGCTGTGTCCACCCCTGCTGGGCGGGGCCCGCTGTCCCCAGGGAAGCCTGGCAGCAGTGACTGGGCCATCACGGAGGGTGCTGCCCTGCAGGACCTGCCCCGCGCGGCTGTGGGTGTCACCGTGCGGGCCCCGGAGCTGGGGGTTTCTGTGAGCTGGCCTGGCCGGTGATTCACGTGGGCTCTCCCGTCCCCAGAGCAGCCGAAGCCCCAGGCCCCGTCAGGACTCGGCTTCCTGGGGTCCAGCCCCTCCAGGGGTCTCTGCCTCAGAGCCGGAGCCGTGCCTGTAGCCCAAGACGCCGCGGGGTTGGCAGAGACGAAGCTCACGCCTGGGTTGTTCTCTCTTCCTTTTTTTTAAAAAAAAATTTTAATGTTTGTTTGTCTTTATCTACTTGACAAGCAGAGGGCTGGGAGAGGGGGCCTCTGTTTTCAGTCACCAATGCCCACAATGGCCAGGGCTGGGCCAGGCCAAAGCCGAGGCCCCGAACGTGATCGCGTAACACCATGGGTAGCAGGGGCCCGGGCACTGAGCCATCATTGCCGTGTCTCAGGTTGCACAAGACAGGGACGGGGTCAGGAGCCGTGGGCACTGGGTGTGTGCACGTTAGGGACGGGGCCGGGAGCCGTGGGCACTGGGTGTGTGCACGTTAGGGACGGGGCCGGGAGCCGTGGGCACTGGGTGTGTGCACGTTAGGGACGGGGTCAGGAGCCGTGGGCACTGGGTGTGTGCACGTTAGGGTCGGGGCCGGGAGCCGTGGGCACTGGGTGTGTGAGGAGCCGTGGGCACTGGGTGTGTGCATGTTAGGGAGCGGGCCGGGAGCCGTGGGCACTGGGTGTGTGCACGTTAGGGATGGGGCCGGGAGCCGTGGGCACTGGGTGTGTGAGGAGCCGTGGGCACTGGGTGTGTGCACGTTAGGGACGGGGCCGGGAGCCGTGGGCACTGGGTGTGTGCACGTTAGGGACGGGGCCGGGAGCCGTGGGCACTGGGTGTGTGAGGAGCCGTGGGCACTGGGTGTGTGCATGTTAGGGAGCGGGCCGGGAGCCGTGGGCACTGGGTGTGTGCACGTTAGGGATGGGGCCGGGAGCCGTGGGCACTGGGTGTGTGAGGAGCCGTGGGCACTGGGTGTGTGCACGTTAGGGACGGGGCCGGGAGCCGTGGGCACTGGGTGTGTGCACGTTAGGGAGCTGGCCGGGAGCCGTGGGCACTGGGTGTGTGCACGTTAGGGACGGGGCCGGGAGCCGTGGGCACTGGGTGTGTGCACGTTAGGGACGGGGCCGGGAGCCGTGGGCACTGGGTGTGTGAGGAGCCGTGGGCACTGGGTGTGTGCACGTTAGGGACGGGGCCGGGAGCCGTGGGCACTGGGTGTGTGCATGTTAGGGACGGGGCCGGGAGCCGTGGGCACTGGGTGTGTGAGGAGCCGTGGGCACTGGGTGTGTGCACGTTAGGGAGCTGGCCGGGAGCCGTGGGCACTGGGTGTGTGCACGTTAGGGAGCTGGCCGGGAGCCGTGGGCACTGCCGCCAGTACGTGGGGGTGCAGTTGTCCCAAGCTGTAGTTTCACTGCTGCACCACAGCGCCCACCCCCGCACTCGTATATTTCTTTTTCCTTATTTTAAAGATTCATTTATTTATTTATTTGAAAGGCAGACAGAGAGAGAGATCTTCCATCTGGTTCACTTCCCAAATGGCATCAGGTAGGTCTGGGCCAGGCTGAGCCAGGAGCCGGGAGCTCCATCCGGGTCTCCACGTGGGTGCAGGGGCCCACATCCTTGGGCCGTCCTCCACTGCCTTCCTGACGCGTGAGGACGCAGCTGGTTCAGAAGCGGAGCCGCTGGGCGTGGACAGGCGCTGATGGCTGTGGTGGCACCCGCCCTGTGTGACCCTCAGTCCATCACGGGGTCAGGCCCTCGGGGGGGGTTGTCAGTGCTGGCCGCGTGGACCCGGGTGCCCCTCACGTCCCCACGCGGCTCCCGGGGCTCAGCAGCCCAGCCCCCACTGGCAGGATGTTGGGGCCTCCCTGCACACCAAGGTGCTGGCAGAGGGAGTGGGCGCCGGGGGGAGCACAGCCCCCCTGTCGGCCTCCGTGCGGGTCCCTCCCTCAGAAAGCTGGCCAGGGCCTCGAGGTTCGAGTGCGGCCCATTGGTGCCGTTGAAGGCAGGCTGTGAGAACCAAGAAACCGGGATGGGGCCGGCCTTCGCGCCCTGTGTGGAGGGCGCCTGCTCCGCACGTCCAGAGCCCGGGCCGCCAGCCCTGCCCGGCGCACAGCTGAGGTGTGGGGCGGGGAGCCCCGCCACCCACTGCCCGGTCACTGTGTCCTGGTGTCTGAGGGACGGACGGACACGGGGCTGCCGGCTCCCTGCCCCCTGCTGTCCCCCTGTCCTCACCCCTGCCGCGGCTGCTCACTGTTCCCGAGCCCGCCTGCGTTTCCAGCCGCCGCTGCGGGGAGCGGCCACGCGGCCTCCGTGCTGGAGCGGGGTCTGGTCACTCACCTGCTCCCATGGGTGTCTTCTGGGCTTCTGGTCACCCACGGGCCACCCCCTGAGCGGTACCCACCGGGGCACGGTGGACCATGGGCCAGCAGCTTCCCTGACGCGCTGGCTGCACACAGCGCCTCCTGCTGTCGAGGTTGTACATGGCTGGGTCCTCTGGGGCCTGGCAGGTGACGGACCCCTGTGGGAGGGCATGTATCGAAGAGCCCAGGCTACCTGGTGGGGCCAGAGAGGAAGACCTGACATTACAGAGCCATCCGTGCCGTGCGGTCTCAGCCAGGTGTGTCCCGGCTGTGCGTGTCTGGTGTGGCCCCTGCATCCCGCTCCGGTCCACGCACAGCTCAGCCACGGCACCAACGCCAAAGGTCCGAGCCCTCGCGCCGCGCGGGGACCTGGACAGAGCTCCCGGCTCCTGGCTTCCGCCTGGCCCAGCCCTGGCTGTTGGGGGGTCTGGGGAGTGAGCCAGCCGTGGATGGGAGTTCTGTCTCTGTCTCTGACTCACGTAAATAAAGTAAAGCTCGCCTCGTGGACACTTCCTCTTCCGTGTCCCACACTCGCCGCTCGTGTCTGATGGCCTCGGCCCAGACGGCTCTGGCCTCCGGGGCTGGGGGACCTGCTAGGCTGCCACGGCTCACCCACGTGGGCTCTGTCAGGTGCAGCCCCGGGGCGAGGGTCTGCCCTCAGCTCGCTGTGTGGAGCCTCTCATCTCGGGTTTGGCCAAGGGCCTGGACCTGCCACTGCCCGTGAGGGAAGTGCTCGGCCCAGGGACCAGGGCCCGGCCTCGTCCATGGGTGGGACCTCGGGGCTCCAGCTGGCCAGGGGCTGCAGCCGCGGGCATGGGCCTGCTGTGCTATGTGTGTGTGTGTGTGCTGTGTGTGCCAGCGCCCTCCCCGTGGGCCTGCTGTGCTGTGTGTGCTGTGTGTGTGCTGTGTGTGCCAGCGCCCTCCCCGTGGGCCTGCTGTGTTGTGTGTGCTGTGTGTGTGTCAGCGCCCTCCCCGTGGGCCTGCTGTGTTGTGTGTGTGCTGTGTGTGCCAGCGCCCTCCCCGTGGGCCTGCTGTGTTGTGTGTGTGGTGTGTGTGCTGTGTGTGCGCCAGCGCCCTCCCCGTGGGCCTGCTGTGTGTGCTGTGTGTGTGCTGTGTGTGCGCCAGCGCCCTCCCCGTGGGCCTGCTGTGCTGTGTGTGCTGTGTGTGCCAGCGCCCTCCCCGTGGGCCTGCTGTGCTATGTGTGTGTGTGTGTGTGCCAGCGCCCTCCCCGTGGGCCTGCTGTGCTATGTGTGTGTGTGTGTGTGCTGTGTGTGCCAGCGCCCTCCCTGTGGGCCTGCTGTGTTGTGTGTGCTGTGTGTGTGTCAGCGCCCTCCCCGTGGGCCTGCTGTGCTGTGTGTGCTGTGTGTGCTGTGTGTGTGCTGTGTGTGCCAGCGCCCTCCCCGTGGGCCTGCTGTGTTGTGTGTGTGGTGTGTGTGCTGTGTGTGCGCCAGCGCCCTCCCCGTGGGCCTGCTGTGCTGTGTGTGCTGTGTGTGCCAGCGCCCTCCCCGTGGGCCTGCTGTGCTATGTGTGTGTGTGTGTGTGCCAGCGCCCTCCCCGTGGGCCTGCTGTGTTGTGTGTGCTGTGTGTGCGCCAGCGCCCTCCCCGTGGGCCTGCTGTGCTGTGTGTGCTGTGTGTGCCAGCGCCCTCCCCGTGGGCCTGCTGTGCTATGTGTGTGTGTGTGTGTGCTGTGTGTGCCAGCGCCCTCCCCGTGGGCCTGCTGTGTTGTGTGTTGTGTGCCAGCGCCCTCCCCGTGGGCCTGCTGTGTTGTGTGTGTGGTATGTGCGCCAGCGCCCTCCCCGTGGGCCTGCTGTGTTGTGTGTGTGGTGTGTGTGCCAGCGCCCTCCCCGTGGGCCTGCTGTGTTGTGTGTTGTGTGCCAGCGCCCTCCCCGTGGGCCTGCTGTGTTGTGTGTGCTGTGTGTGCTGTGTGCGCCAGCGCCCTCCCCGTGGGCCTGCTGTGTTGTGTGTGTGGTGTGTGTGCCAGCGCCCTCCCCGTGGGCCTGCTGTGTTGTGTGTGTGGTGTGTGTGCCAGCGCCCTCCCCGTGGGCCTGCTGTGTTGTGTGTTGTGTGCCAGCGCCCTCCCCATGGGCCTGCTGTGTTGTGTGTTGTGTGTTGTGTGCCAGCGCCCTCCCCGTGGGCCTGCTGTGTTGTGTGTGTGTTGTGTGCCAGCGCCCTCCCCGTGGGCCTGCTGTGTTGTGTGTGTGCTGTATGTGTGCCAGCGCCCTCCCCGTGGGCCTGCTGTGCTGTGTGTTGTGTGTTGTGCGCCAGCGCCCTCCCCGTGGGCCTGCTGTGTTGTGTGTGTGCTGTGTGTGTGCCAGCGCCCTCCCCGTGGGCCTGCTGTGTTGTGTATGTGTGTGGTGTGTGTGCCAGCGCCCTCCCCGTAGGCCTGCTGTGTTGTGTGTGTGGTGTGTGTGCCAGCGCCCTCCCCGTGGGCCTGCTGTGTTGTGTGTTGTGTGCCAGCGCCCTCCCCGTGGGCCTGCTGTGTTGTGTGTGTGTTGTGTGCCAGCGCCCTCCCCGTGGGCCTGCTGTGTTGTGTGTTGTGTGCCAGCGCCCTCCCCGTGGGCCTGCTGTGTTGTGTGTGGTGTGTTGTGTGCCAGCGCCCTCCCCGTGGGCCTGCTGTGTTGTGTGTGTGGTATGTGCGCCAGCGCCCTCCCCATGGGCCTGCTGTGTTGTGTGTGTGCTGTGTGTGTGCCAGCGCCCTCCCCGTGGGCCTGCTGTGTTGTGTGTGTGTGTGGTGTGTGTGCCAGCGCCCTCCCCGTGGGCCTGCTGTGTTGTGTGTGTGGTGTGTGTGCCAGCGCCCTCCCCGTGGGCCTGCTGTGTTGTGTGTGCTGTGTGTGCCAGCGCCCTCCCCGTGGGCCTGCTGTGTTGTGTGTTGTGTGCCAGCGCCCTCCCCGTGGGCCTGCTGTGTTGTGTGTGTGTTGTGTGCCAGCGCCCTCCCCGTGGGCCTGCTGTGTTGTGTGTGTGGTATGTGCGCCAGCGCCCTCCCCATGGGCCTGCTGTGTTGTGTGTGTGCTGTGTGTGTGCCAGCGCCCTCCCCGTGGGCCAGCTGTGTTGTGTGTGTGGTGTGTGCGCCAGCGCCCTCCCCGTGGGCCTGCTGTGTTGTGTGCCAGCGCCCTCCCCGTGGGCCTGCTGTGTTGTGTGTTGTGTGTTGTGTGCCAGCGCCCTCCCCTTGCCGTTTCAGCTTTGAGAGCATGCAGAGGCTGTGTGACAAGTACAACCGCGCCATCGACAGCATCCACCAGCTGGTAGGTGCTCCTGGGGCCTGGAGCCAGCCCGCAGGACCAGGTTCCCCCTGCACACTGGCCGTCGGGCAGCGGGGAGCCAGCTGCCGCGTGGTGTGCACCCCGGGCTGCCTGCTGTGCCGTCCTGGCCTCAGACCGAAGCAAGCTGGGACGGCTCCTCCCAGGAGCGCCTGCTCTGGGTGTGCTGAGCCTGCCCTGTCCCTCCCCAGCCGGTGGTGCTGAGGCACTGGGGGCCACTGCCCCTGCCCTGTGCGTGCGGCCCCTCTCAGACCCCCTGCCCCTGTCCCGCGCGAGCGGCCCCTCAGACCCCCTGCCCCTGCCCAGCGTGTGTGGCCCCTCTCAGGCCCGCTGGCCGCCCTCGCCTGCTGCTGCCTGTGGCGGGGTCGGGGGGAGGGCTCCTCCCTGGAGCAGGTCAGGTGGTGAAGGTTGGGGTCTTTGTGTGGCTCCTGGCGCTGGGGTAGCCAGGGAGCAGGTCCTGGGGCTCGAGGCCTCAGCTGCCCAGGGGCGGCACCCTGGCAGAGCCGGGGCCCGTCTCTCCAGCTGTGGGTCCCTCTGCAGCCGGCACAGCCCCGGTGCAGCGCTGCAGGAGGTTAAAGTCCTGCAGGTGAATCGGGGGGGGGGGGCGGCGGCGCCGGCTCCATCAAGGACTGGAGTCAGAGCGCTGGGCCCCGGGCCCTGACCGTGGTGCAGCCAGAAGGGACCTGTGTCCTAGGCTCTGGTTGGCTGAGCGAGGGTTTGTGCACCAGGCACAGGGCGTGAGCACCAGGCTGCTAGGGGCCTGCTGTGCAAGCCCTCCCCTGACCACTTCCTGTGGTCTCAGCCGACTTCTTGTCCTAGTGGACGCCACTCAGCACAGCCTTTCTGAGCCTTGTGCCGCAGCCTGGGAGGCAGGGCAGGCGGCCTGTGAGCTGGTGCTTGGGGCAGGGCCAGGGCCAGGAGGGGTTCCCATGTCATCCCCCAATGAGCACCGTCCGCTTCTTGGAGGACGTAGCCTATTGACCCTTCCCCGCTGTGGGTGCCACCCTTGCACAGCGGGTGCAGCCGGCATGGTGGGGCTGCCTGTGGCGTGTGTGACAGACGCGTCCCCGTGTCCCCTAGTGGAAGGGCACCACCCAGCCCATGAAGCTGAACACGCGGCCGTCCAACGGGCTGCTGCGGCACATCCTGCAGCAGGTATACAACCACTCGGTGACCGACCCCGAGAAGCTCAACAACTACGAGCCCTTCTCGCCCGAGGTGTACGGCGAGACCTCCTTCGACCTGGTGGCCCAGATGATTGACGAGATCAAGATGACGGAGGACGACCTCTTCGTGGACTTGGGCAGCGGTGAGTGCTGGTGCTGCCGCTGCTAACTGCTCCCTCCCTTGGGCTGTCCATCTCCGTCCAGGCCGCCCCTGACCCTCGTGGGGCAGCTGCCCCCACCCGTTCCTCCACTCACAGCCCGGTGTGCTCTCCTGGGGCTCCCTGGGCAGAGAGGCTCACGGCTCTGCCGTCAGCCCCGGCGCCAGGGCCTGACCCGAGCGCACGCAGCTGTTTTCAGAGAAACAGGGCATTCTGGGAGGGGACGGGGCCGTGGGTCTGCCCCTTGCCGCGTCCTCACGGCAGAGGCCCAGGCGGGAAGGGTGCTGCTCGGGTCCCTGCAGCCCTTCTCTGAGGGGCCGGCCCTTGCTGGGGAGAGCAGAGCTGGCACCCTGACCCGGGCGGAGGCTGGGACGGGCACTCTGGGCGACACCAGCCGGGCGGAGGCTGGGACGGGCGCTCTGGGCGATACCAGCGTCTCTGCCGCCTCCTTGCTAACCTGGGCCGTCCGGGGACTCGGGCACGACTGTCCATGCACCTGCACTGCGGTGCCCCCACCCCAGTGATGTGGGCCTGCTGCGTGGTGCTGGGCAGGACGGGGCTCTGGCCTGGCCGTGCTGAGGCAGGGGCCAGGCAGCCGTCCCTCGGGTCTGTGTCAGGCCCAGGACCTGAGCAGCTTCTGGTGTGGGGGCCAGGGTGGCGTCCAGGGATGGCCGGGAGGCCTGGTGACGGCCGGCCCTGGGAGGGGAGCTCTGCGGGCCCGGCCCCTGGCGCTGTCCTCCGTGCCAGCCGCTCACGCATGTCTCTGCCCAAAGGCGTGGGCCAGGTCGTGCTCCAGGTCGCCGCGGCCACCAACTGCAAACATCACTATGGCGTCGAGAAAGCCGACATCCCAGCCAAGTACGCGGAGGTGAGCGGGGCCGGGCTGGGTCCCCGGTGGGGAAGGCGCCGGGTGCTGTACCCTGCCGAGGCGGGCAGCTGGGCAGGGGTGTGCAGGCCAGGCCTCTGCCCTTGATTCCGTCTGGAGGTCCAGCGCACCATGAGGCCCTGGCAGGGCGAGAGTAAGCCCCTCCCTCCTGCCAGGCCTCTCCCTCGCCCAGGGTCCCTGAAGGGACACTGGCCTCTCCGCCCCGCTGGCCTCTCCCACTCACGTGATGGATGCTGGCCGGCTGAGGGGGCGGGGAGGGGTCCACGCCTCCTCCCCACGGAGGCGCCCTAGGTCTGCAGTGCCTGGGGCTCTGTGAGGGCTGGGGACCTGGAGGTGCCGTGGCCAGAGCGCGGTGGGGCGGGCGTGCCGCAGCCCTCAGCAGCCGTCTGGTGTGTGTGCTTTCAGACCATGGACCGAGAGTTCAGGAAGTGGATGAAATGGTATGGAAAAAAGCATGCAGAATACACAGTGAGTGCCCTCCTCCACGGCGCCTGACCCGCCCTCCCCGCCGTGCTGCCCACACGGTCCCGCGGGCCCCCTCCCTGCTCGCTGGGGCCACGAGCGAGCAGCTTGCCCCTCCCCCACCACGGCTGAGCCTCCCCGAGCGGTCGGCCTGTGGCACCCTCAGGTGGGCGTGTCCTTGCTGGGGGCGTCCGGCCCTGCGCCAGGCTCTGCAGGCGCTGGAGCTGAGCTCGGCAGGTGACCATGGCCCAAGGCCGACAGAGCTTTTGGGCGCAGGCTGCGCGTGTGTACGTTAGTGCACGTGTGTGCGTGCCCCACCCTCTTGCCAGTAGCCAACTGAGTAGACCTGGGCCTGGGTGCCTGGTGGAGTAGGGGGCGGGGTAGTGCCAGGCACAGAGCTGGGGGCAGGCTGTGTGTGTGCGTGTGTCTGTGCGCGTGTGTGTGTGGCCGCCTGAGTCGTGCTGGGCACAGAGCTGGGCCCCCCTCACCCCGCCGTGCCCTCCTGCCCTCCCCGTCTCCTCCACCTGAGCACCGTGCCCTCCGCAGGGCCCAGTTGGCCTGCCCTGGCGGTGCTGGCTTTAGCTGACAGCTGGGCTCACGGTGGTCTGCGGGCAGCGTGTGCTGTGTGCCGCGCCCCTCGTAGCGTTCATGCCGCCCTCACTCCCGCAGTCCTGCTCGGCCCACGCGTCCCCTGCGCTCGGTGCCTTTTCCGGAACGTTCCGCAGGGATCCTGTAGAACGTTGCTGTTCCAGACTGAGCGTGCGCAGAGAGGCCTCCCGCTCTCCCCAGGTGCCCACAGCCAGTCCAGAGCCGGGAGCCAGGAGCTCTGCCTGGTGCCCTGTGTGGCGGGCGGGGCCCCAGTGCTGGCGCCGTCAGCGCTGCCCCCGATGGCGGCGGGGCAGCCCCACCCCCAGTTGTTGCCGGCGCTGGGCAGCCTGGGGGGTGAGCCTGAGTGACCCGCGCACTCAGCCATGGGATGGCCTGGTTCCTGCGAGTGTTCAGTTGTGAGCGAACTGCATTCAGACCCTGCCTGCCGGTGTCCGGGCAGCCGGGGTTCTCTTTCTCCTTTGGAAAAATTCATTTTATTTCATTTATTTTTTTAAAGATTTATTTATCTGAAAGACCTACAGAGAGGTGGGGAGAGGGGGAGAGAGGGAGAGAGAGAGAGAGAGTGGAGTCTTCCATCTGCTGGTTCACTCCCCAGTTGGAGCTACGCCAGGAGCCAGGAGCTCCATCCGGGTCTCCCACACAGGTGCAGGGTCCCAAGGACTTGGGCCATCGTCCACTGCTCTCCCAGGCCACAGCAGGGAGCTGGATGGGAAGTGGAGCAGCCAGGACTCGAACCGGCGCCCGTGTGGGATGCGGCCCTGCAGGTGGATGTTTAACACTCCATGCCTAGGCGCCGGCCCGTTTGTTTGAGACAGAGAACTCCCTTTGGTTGGTTCCTTTCCAGGAGTGGGGGCCTCGGGCCACGTCTGCTGCAGAAGTGGCTGGGACCCCGCTGGGTTAGCCCCAGCTTGAGGAGGGGCCGGCGGTGTTGCATGCGGTGTGCTGACGCGGGCCGCGGGCCCGGGGGCAGCTTAGCCACTCACTAGTCTGGAGGCCCACGCTGCGTTCTCCGCTCCATGGGTAAACGGGCTTAGTTTTTGTTTTTTTTTTAATTTTTTAAAAGATTTACTTCATTTATTTGAAAGACAAAGTGCAGAGAAAGGTAGAGACAGAGAAGTCTTCTATCTGCTGGCCCACTCCCCAGGTGGCCACACGGCCGGAGCTGCACCAATCTGGAGCCAGGAGCCTCCCCCAGGTCTCCCACATGCAGGGGCCCAAGCTTCCACCACTATCCCAGGCCACAGCAGAGAGCCAGATCGGAAGGGGAGCAGCCGGGACTCGAACCGGCGCCCGTATAGGATGCCGGGGCATTAACCCGCTGTGCCACAGCGCCGGCCCCAACAGGCTTAGTTTGAGAGGGGCGGCCTCGTCGTCTCCCTGTGTGCCCCGCGCTGCACTCCCTACGGCACCGAGGGGCCTTGCCCTGTGCCGGCTGTGCTGTGCAGGAGTGCAGTGGCGCCGGACTCGTGCCTGACCCCTGGGGATGTGGTCAGCTGGGGCCTCGCGCTCAGGCTGCAGCCTCGTGTCTCCTTTTCGCACCGTCCTGCGCGGGCTGTGGCTTCCAGGCTGCCTGCGCGCCCCCTGGCTTCGCTGGGGGTTTTGTTAGGAGCGGGGCAGTGGGCGCTGTACCTGCCCGTGGGGTCGTCATTGGCGGGCGTGCAGCCTGGCACTGGCAGGCGCCGCCGCCCCGGCCTCTGGGTCTCCCCTCCTGCGTGGTCTGGGGCCGTCCCTGCGGGGGCTCGGGAACTCCCTCTGCTTCTGCCCCCTGTTCTCCAGCAGGCGCAGGGCTGTGGGCCCACGTCTTCTCCCTCCTTAGCCTCTTGCGCCTCAGCGAGAGGTGAGGGTGGATCCCAGCCTCGGCTCCGCAGCCGTGGCGCCCTCGGCCTTTGTCGGTGGGCGGGCTGGGCGGGGGCCGCGTCTTCCTGCACGGGGAGGCCCCCGTCCAGGTGGGGTTACTGCTAGCGAGGTCGCTCCTGCTGCTACCGGGGCATTTGCATGACGTGGTTTGCATCACTGTGTGACCCTGGCCGGTGTGCCGGGCCTGGGGGCGGGGACGGGGGATGTATCAGGAGGTCCTCTGTGCCTGCTTCGGTGTCTGATCCGGTAGCAGTTCAGGGGTTTGCTCTCTGCCATGGCTCAGTTCCAGGGACAGGACTGGCGCCGCTCTGAGACGCCCCACGGGAGGGCCAGCCCTCGACGGGAGGTGCAGCGCCGGCTGTGTGCTCGTCCTGAGGCCCTGCGGGACTTCCTGTGCGGCTGCCAGCAGGCCTGGTTGGCAGGCTCCACGTCCTGCCTCCCTTACCCAAGAATGAAGAACGGCCAGCAGGAGCCTAAAAATAGCCCAGGGTGCACGCCCGGCCAGGGCCGCCCCACTGCTGCCGGAGAGGCGCGGCCGTGCGCTCCGGCCCCGCCTCCTGGGCCTGCTGTCGCTGCTCTGTCCCAGACCCTGCGCCCTGCAGGGCGCGCGGCCAGTGCTGGGGTGAGGTTGTGGCTGCCTCTGCGGGCTTCCCAGTCCTCTGTCCCTGCCCTGCAGTTAGAGAGAGAGAGAGCTAGGGAGGTCTCCGTCCGCTGCTTCACTCCCCAAGTGACCACGATGGCCGGAGCTGTGCTGATCTGAGCTGGGAGCTTCCGGTCTCCACGTGGTGCAGGGGCCCAAGGGTCATCTTCCACTGCGTTCCCAGGCCATTATCATCAGGGAACTGGGTTGACGTGGAGCAGCCGGGACGTGAACAGGTGCCCACGTGGGCTGCCGGGGTCACGGACGGCGGCTGCACCCGCTGCGCCACAGTTCTGTGGGGTCTGCCGTCAGGGGTGTGACACTGTGTGGCCGTTTGCGTCTGTGTGTCTGGTGAGTGGTGCGTGCAGAGCCCTGTCCCGGTTCGTGGCTGCGTGACGCTCTGTCTGCTCCCTGTCCGGGCGCACGGGTTGCTCCCCCGGGAGTGCCGTGCCCGGCGGCTGCGGGGTGCAGTGTTGCCTCCCTCAGTGCGTGCTCGGGAGCGGAGGCGCCAGTCTGAGGATTTCTGAATGTTGTGAGTCCCAGGGACGTTGTGTCTGGGCAGGACCCCGATCGGGCAGGGTCTGCTCACTGCCCAGAAGGGGCCCGGGCAGACCCTGGAGCCGCACAGCCTGTTTGTGCCTGCTCTTGCAGCCACGCAGGTGGGGCCCTGGCTTCCGAGCCGCATGGTCGTGTCCTGGCCCGCGTGGGGTCTTTGCAGCCCGGCCCCCGCTGCTTCCCTGGGCTGAGTTGGCCCTGCAGGGTCCTGGCCACCTCCCCCCGAGCGGATGAGCCCCCACCAGGAGGCACGTAGGACACGCAGGGTTTCTTGTGCTTTCTTGTCGGCCCCCCCTTGCAGCCCCCCACCCCCCGTGTCGTCCTGTTCCGGCCCTGCCCCGCCCCCTTGTCCCCTCGCAGGGCTCAGTCTCCCTAGTGCAGGAGTGAAGGCCCCACCTCTCTCTTGCAGCTGGAAAGAGGTGACTTCCTCTCGGAAGAGTGGAGGGAGCGCATTGCCAACACGAGGTACGCGTCCTGGGCCCGCGGGGCTTCTTGGGGGGGTGGGGGCTGTTCCCAGGACTCGCCCAGTCTGCTCCCCGACCCCGGCTCAGACGCGTGGCCCGGCCTGTGGTCTCCCCGTGAGGTGCTGGAGCCGGCTCCCTGTGGGCCCTCCGCACTGCCCCCCCCCCCCCGTCCTGCCTGCGCGTGAGCGTCCCCTGCTGGCTCTAACACTGTGGGGACTGAGTACAAGCCCTTGGCCACGCGAGTCAGCTCGGGCGCTTCTGCCCGCCGGGCCCGAGCACGGCCTGGGGGTGCGGGGTGCGCACGGGGCGCCGCACTCACCTGAGCCTTGTGTTGCAGTGTTATCTTTGTGAATAACTTTGCCTTTGGCCCTGAGGTGGATCACCAGCTGAAGGAGCGGTTCGCTAACATGAAGGAAGGTGAGCGCTGGCCCGGCCCCGGGCGTGGCTGGCTTCTCCAAGATGTGTTTGTCCCTTTATTTGGAAGGCAGGGTGACAGAGAGAGGTATTTCCCCCCACTGGCTCAGGTGACCACACCAGCCGGGGCTGGCCAGGCTACGGCCAGGAGCCAGGAGCTCCTGGGTCTCCGCTGTGGGTGCAGGGCCCGCGTGTGGGCCGTCCTCCCCGGGGCGTTAGCAGGTAGCTGGATCAGAAGTGGAGCGGCGGCTCCTTCCCCAGTGTCCGGTCCCGTGCTGGGGCCGTCCCTCTCCAGGCCAGGGGTGGGGTCTCGGAGCTAGACAAGGTCTCCAGGCGAGCCCCTGGTGCGACGGTTTGTCAGATCAGCATCGTGGGTGTTTGGCCTCGTGTCCCAGTTCTCAGCCCTTGGTCTGTCCGCGGCTCCTCGGGGCTGTCCTGGAGCTGAGCCTGCCCCAGCACAGACAGCAGGAGGCCTGGCCCTGGGCATGGGGGCTGGCAGCGTGAAGCCAGAGCCCCCGTGTCTGTGAGTGTGGGGTGAGCGCGCGCAGCAGGGACCGGGGACCAGGGACCAGGGCTTTCCCCACTCTGCAGCTGCACTCGCGTGGTGGCCGCTGTGTCGGTTGCTTCCAGCCCGCCAGGGTGGCGGTGGTCACCTGCGGGCTGAGTGAGGCTGGGGTCACCTGGTCTGGTCCTTCCAAGGCAGCTGCCTGTGGAGCGTGAACGTGAGGGAACCTGGGGCAGCCTGCGTGTCCCACATGGACCTGCTGGCCAGGGAGACCTCGGCGGCCGTCCTCACTGGGGAGCTGTGTGAGGCCTCTCGGGTCCAGTGTCCACTCCTCTTTTTCTTTCTTTTTTTTTTTAATTTATTTATCTGAAAGGGAGAGTTACAAAGAAGGAGAGAGAGGGGGAGAGAGAGAGAGAGAGAGAGCGAGCGAGTGATCTTCCGTCCGCTGGTCCACTCCCCACATGGCTACAACAGCCAGAGGCTGCGCTGGTGCGAAGCCAGGAGCCAGGAGCTTCTTCCGGGCCTCCAGTGCGGGTGCAGGGGCCCGAGGGTTAGGCCGTCCTCCAGTGCTCTCCCAGGCCACAGCAGGGAGCTGATGGGAAGTGGAGCATCCAGGACTCGAACCGGCGCCCACATGGGATGTGGCCCTGCAGGCGGCGGCTTCACCCGCTGCGCCACAGCGCCGGCCCTTACGTCCACTCCTCGTCCACTGCTCCCGTGGCTGCCGGCTCAGGGCTTTGTGGAGCGGCTCTGTGGGCTTTTGAGTGCCGGCTCCTCCTCCCTGGCATCACAGGGCCTCAGCCAGCCCCAGCGCCTCCCCTGCCGCTCCCGTGGGGGAGCCCGGAGCCGGCGGGGGTGTGCACCTGCTGAGAGGGGATTGTGTTGACTCCCACCTCCCACAGCCGCGGCCCCTCTGGTGCCGGGCGTTCCTGCAAGCACCCATGTGTGCCCTCCCGGTGCTTCCCCTGCACTGTCCCGTGGGCGCCCTCCCGGCCGGGACTTCCTTCTGGTCCTCTCGTCCTTAGCGTTTGATGAGGGTGTGGCGGGATCCAGGCCACGTCGTGACCTTGGTTTCTGCTTGTGTGGGGTCTGGGTGGCCGCTCCTGCCGCTCACACATCCGGAGAGGGTCCCCGGCCCCTGCCCACCAGCTCCGCCACCGTCAGTTCCCCGGGTTGGCGAGGCGGCGGTGAGACCTGGGGTCCCCTTGGTCTGGGCCCTCCTGTGGGGTCTGTGGGGGCTGGGGTCAGGAGAAGGCAGTGCAGCAGTGGTGGGCGGGGCCGTGCTGGCGCGTCTGGGGTCCTCCTGCCTCCGGCCCTGACCCCGGCGCTGTTCCAGGTGGCCGAATCGTGTCCTCGAAGCCCTTTGCGCCGCTGAACTTCAGAATCAACAGCAGGAACTTGAGCGGTGAGAGGCTGTGTGGGCGCCCACCCTCACGTAGCTGCCTTTGACCCCACACCCGGGCACCGCCAGCTCTCCACCCCTTCCCCAGCCACGGCCCAGCATGGGGCAGGGTGGCCCCGAGGGAGGCCTGGCGGCCGAGGGAGCTACTTAGAGCTGCTTGAGCTCAGGCCGCAGGTGGTGGGGGGCACAGCTGCCCGTGCTGTCGGGAGATGGCCGGGCTGGGGGGGGCACAGCCGCCCGTGCTGTCGGGAGATGGCCAGGCTGGGGGGGGCACAGCCACCCGTGCTGTCGGGAGATGGCCAGGCTGCGGGGGGGGCACAGCCGCCCGTGCTGTCGGGAGATGACCAGGCTGGGGGGGCGCACAGCCGCCCGTGCTGTCGGGAGATGGCCAGGCTGCGGGGGGTGCACAGCTGCCCGTGCTGTCGGGAGATGGCCGGGCTGGGGGGGGCACAGCTGCCCGTGCTGTCGGGAGATGACCAGGCTGGGGGGGCGCACAGCCGCCCGTGCTGTCGGGAGATGGCCGGGCTGCGGGGGGTGCACAGCTGCCCGTGCTGTCGGGAGATGGCCGGGCTGGGGGGGGCACAGCTGCCCGTGCTGTCGGGAGATGACCAGGCTGGGGGGGCGCACAGCCGCCCGTGCTGTCGGGAGATGACCAGGCTGGGGGGGTGCACAGCTGCCCGTGCTGTCGGGAGATGACCAGGCTGGGGGGGGCGCACAGCCGCCCGTGCTGTCGGGAGATGGCCGGGCTGGGGGGGGCACAGCCGCCCGTGCTGTCGGGAGATGGCCGGGCTGGGGGGGGCACAGCTGCCCGTGCTGTCGGGAGATGACCAGGCTGGGGGGGCGCACAGCCGCCCGTGCTGTCGGGAGATGACCAGGCTGGGGGGGTGCACAGCTGCCCGTGCTGTCGGGAGATGACCAGGCTGGGGGGGCGCACAGCCGCCCGTGCTGTCGGGAGATGGCCGGGCTGGGGGGGGCACAGCTGCCCATGCTGTCGGGAGATGGCCGGGCGGTTGTCAGGACCCCTGCTTGCCCATCCCCCCAGTTGGCGTACGCACTGTCAGGTGAGGGGAACATGGCCCAGTCCCTGCCGTGGGGGCACGCGTGGCCGGTCCCCTGAGGGGCCCTGGGGTTGCTCCGGGGACGAGCACCCAGGCGGCCCTCGCTGTCTGCAGACATTGGCACGATCATGCGTGTGGTGGAGCTGTCGCCCCTGAAGGGCTCCGTGTCGTGGACGGGGAAGCCCGTGTCCTACTACCTGCACACGATCGACCGCACCATAGTGAGTGCCCCTGCCCCGCCCTCTGCCGTGGGGCGGCCTCACGGTCCAGGGCTCCTGTCCGTGTCCTGCCGCGGCCCCGCCCCAGTCCCCCCGGCCAGCTGTGGCCTCGGGGTGCCTCATCCCTCCAGGCCCATGCAGCCGCGTGGGGGCTCTGGTGCTGAGCGCTGGGTGCAGGGCCCCGACTCGCTCTAACACGCGTTTCTTTGCTTTCATTTCTTTAGCTTGAAAACTATTTTTCTAGTTTGAAAAACCCAAAACTCAGGGTAAGTTGTATGTGTTCCCCCGACTTAGGAGTGGAGGGTACCTCACCAGCCTTGGCCTGCTGCCCGCACCGGGCCACAGAGCAGTCCCAGGGCCCTTCCCACCCCTCCTGCATGCCTGTGTCCCACGCGTGTCTCCGTCTGCGTGTCTGCATCTGTGTCCAGGCTCTGTCTCGCCAGCAGGCCCGTGTGGTTCTGCCTGTGGCCAGCAGTGTGTGTGAGCTGGTGACGTGGGCGGCTCTGGACTGGGCCGCCTGCCCTCCCTCCCGTAGACAGGGATGTCCCGGGGGTCCCTCGCCCCCTCCCCAAGTCTTCCCGCTGAGTCTGCCCTAGAACCCCCAGCGCACTTGCTGCAGAGGGGGGCCAGGTGTGAGGAGGGGCCCTTAGGCCCCGTGGCCCCCAGGGCGGCCGTGTCCTTCCCAGCAGCCATGGGGGACATCGGCCTAGTGAGCCCAGGAAGCAGTCACTCCGGTTTGCCTTCCTCTCCCAGGGCGGCCTTGCCGCGGCCCTCGGCCCGGTGCCTTTGTGCAGCCCCTGGGAGGCCGCCCTTGGCTGGCGCCGTGCACGCGGGCCTGGGCCTCCTGGGCACCGTGGCCGCAGCGGAGCAGACGGGCGAGCGCGGCCCGTGCCCGGCAGCCCTGCCTCGCTGCGGCTCCGCGGCTGCTCAGGCCTCTCTCCGCAGGAGGAACAGGAGGCAGCTCGGCGCCGGCAGCAGCGGGAGACCAAGAGCAACGCCACGACGCCCACCAAGGCCCCCGAGGGCAAGGCGGCCGGGCCTGCGGAGGCCCCCGCGGTAAGCTGCCCGCCTCCCCCTGCTCCCTGGCCTGGTGTGCGCCTCCGCTGCCCACCCCCTGCCTCCTGGCCCGGCGCCCCTCTGCCCCCTAGCCTGGCGCCCGGTGCCCCTCTGCCCCCTAGCCTGGTGCATGCCTGTACTGCCCACCTCCCTGCTCCCTGGCCCGGCGCCCCTCTGCCCCCTAGCCTGGCGCATGCCTGTACTGCCTGCCTCCCTGCCCCCTGGCCTGGCGCGCGCCTCCACTGCCCGCCTCCCTGCCCCCTGGCCCGGCGCCCCCGCCCCCTGGCCCGGCGCCCCCACCCCCCTGGCCCGGCGCGCGCCTCCACTGCCCGCCTCTGCCCGCCAGGACTCTGGGGCCGAGGAAGAGAAGGCTGGGGTGACCACTGTCAAGAAGGCCTCTCCCTCCAAGGCCCGGAAGAAGAAGCTGAACAGGAAGGGGAGGAAGATGGCCGGCCGCAGGCGTGGACGCCCCAAGAAGATGAGCGCCGTGGACGCGGAGCGCAAGCCCAGGAAGAGCCGCGCGGCGCTGGACGCCCTGCAGGCCCCGGCCGCGCCCGCCACCGCCCCGCCCTCGCCCCAGGGTGAGCGCCCGCGCCTGCCGGGCCTCCTCTTCCACGTTTGGGATTTTGGACTGATTTAGTTGGAAGGCAGACGGAGTGAGGGCGAGCCAGCTCCACCCACCCGCTTGTTCGTGCTCGGTGGCCGCAGACACTGGCGCTGGCCAGGCTCGTCCAGCAGCCAGGAGCTCCATCCGGGTCTCCCACGTGGGTGGCGGGGCCTAGCTCACCCACTGCCTTCCTAGCCACATGAGTAGGGAGCTGGATCGGGGGTGGAGCAGCCAAGATCTGCGGGGTGCTCGTGCCGCCAGGGTAGTCTTAACCCACTTGGCCACAACGCTGGTCTCCTGGCTGCGCTGCCTTGCTGGCGGTGCCGCCCTGTGGGGTCCCTGGATCCCGTGCCCATCCCTCTGTGGCCGTGGAGGTCGTGGCGGCCCAGTGCCAGCCCGGGGCCCCTCCCGGAGCAGCACTAGCAAGCAGGACTTGGCCGTGAGGGTCTCGTCCTGCAGGAGCCTCATGGACCCGGCCCCATCCGCCTGAGTTCCTGAGGGCCTGGCGCAGGCTGTGGGGGGGTGGGGCTGAGCAGGGTGCGGGGGCCCTGCAGAGCTGTGGGCGGGGCCTCGGCGGGCAGGGAGGGGTGACGTGCTGCTGTCTCTGCAGAGGCGTACAGGCCCCCCCACAGCCCCTTCTACCAGCTACCTCCGGGCGCGCAGCGGCTCCCCCCCAGCCCGCTGCTCGCGGCACCTACCCCGCCCGCGCTGCAGAAGCTGCTAGGTGAGCTGGGCCGCCTCCCCGGGTGGGTCGGGGTCCTGGGTGGGGGACGCTGAGCTACATCTCTGGCTGCCTGACACCCATGCCAGCCCCCAAGCCCACGAGAGGCCGGGCTCAGGTCAGGCCTCTGCACGGGGCAGCAGGGCCTCCTCAGCCTGTGACGGATGCTGGGCTGTGTCTGGGGACCCTGGTGGCCGTCACGGTGTGCTCCTGGCGTGGTGTGGCTGGGACCAGTGCACCCTGCCGTGTCCAGGGTGCCCCGCCTCCAAGGACGGGCTGCTGGGCCGTGGAAGGGGCCCGTGAGGCCCTGGGGCAGCGGGGGCAGGGTGCCAAGCCTTCGGGCCCAGTGTGCGCCCTGGCTGCGCCGCCTCACCCTGCCCTGCCCTCCAGAGTCCTTCAAGGTGCAGTACCTGCAGTTCCTGGCCTACACCAAGACCCCGCAGTACAAGGCCGGCCTGCAGCAGCTGCTGCTCCGGGAGAAGGTGGGTGGGGCGGGGGTAGGGGTCCCCTGGCCCCAGGGAGAAGTGCGCGCTGTGCCGGGGGCTGGGCGGGGGTAGGGGTCCCCTGGCCCCAGGGAGAAGTGCGCGCTGTGCCGGGGGCTGGGCGGGGGTAGGGCTGGGCGGGGTGCGGCGGGGCCCCTGGTGCTGCGCTCAGCCGCCCGCTGCCCGCAGGAGAAGAAGGCCCAGCTCCTGGGCACGGCGCGGCAGCTCTTCAGCCACTGCCAGGCCCAGAAGGAGGAGATCCGCAGGCTGTTCCAGCAGAAGCTGGACGAGGTGGGGCTGCCCGCGCCCGCACCCCTGTGTCCCCGTGCCCCCGTGTCCCTGTGTCCCCGGCCCCCAGCCCTGTGTCCCCGGCCCCCACCCCCGCGCCCCCGTGCCCCCGTGTCCCTATGTCCCCGTGTCCCTGTGTCCCCGGCCCCCAGCCCCGCGCCCCCATGTCCCCGTGTCCCTATGTCCCCGTGTCCCTGTGTCCCCGGCCCCCAGCCCCACGCCGTGCCCATGTGTCCCCGGCCCCCAGCCCCACGCCGTGCCCATGTGTTCCCGGCCCCCAGCCCCGCGCCCCCGTGTCCCCGTGTCCCCGGCCCCCAGCCCCGCGCCGTGCTCCGGCCCTCACCCCCGCGCCCCTGTGTTGTAGCTGGGGGTGAAGGCGCTGACCTACGACGACCTGATCCAAGCGCAGAAGGAGATCTCAGCGCACAACCAGCAGCTGCGGGAGCAGTCGGAGCAGCTGGAGCGCGACACCCGGCAGCTCCGGAGCCAGAGCCTGCAGCTGGTGCGCGCCCCCGCTCCTGCCCACGGGACCCCGCCAGCCCGAGCCCGTCCTCCACCCCCTCGTCCTGAGGCCCCGGGAGCCGCCCGCCTCCAGCGCCTCGGTCCCTGTCGCTGCAGCTCAAGGCGCGCTGTGAGGAGCTGAAGCTGGACTGGGCCACGCTGTCCCTGGAGAAGCTGCTGAAGGAGAAGCAGGCACTCAGGAGCCAGATCTCGGAGAAGCAGAGGCGCTGCCTGGAGCTGCAGGTGGGGCGGGCGCGGCGGGGCTGGGGCGGGGCTGGGGCTCAGGGCAGCAGGCACCCACGCTGCAGCCAGCCTGCTTCCGCCCGGCACAGGCCCGCGTGCCCCTCTGCCGTGTGGCTCGGCATGTGTCCTGCACCGCACAGGCCCGCGGGCTTGTTCAGAGCCGAGCCAGGCCTGCTGGCACCAGACAGGTGGCCGCCGAGCAGTGGGGAAGTGGGGCGGCAGGAGGGCGGCAGCCGCCTTGCAGGGTAGCGGAGAGAAGCAGCTGGGTGGGCGCCGTGTGCACCGCGAGGGTGTCCCCTGACCGCGCCCTCACTGCCGGGCGCCCTGAGAGTGTGGCCTGGCCCTCGGGTCACAGTGTCTGTGATGAACAGCGTGACGCTGCTCGTCGGAGTGGAAAGTACCAGCGACAGCAGCTGAGCCCCGTGCAGGCCCCGGCCGGGGGGCGTGCCTCCTGGGGACCCCTCGGGTGCATGGCAGGGCCGTGCCTCGTTTTGGCCCCTTGGGTCCTAGCTGCGTGCTCACGGCGCCTCCCGCTGCAGATCAGCATCGTGGAGCTGGAGAAGAGCCAGCGGCAGCAGGAGCTGCTGCAGCTCAAGTCCTGTGTGCCGCCCGACGACGCCGCGTCCCTGCACCTGCGTGGAAAAGGCACGCTGGGCCGCGAGCCGGAGGCCGACCCTGGCCGGCTGCACCTCGACCTGGACTGCGCCAAGCGCTGCCTGCCTCACTTCAGTAGCATGAGCCCAGAGCTCTCCATGAACGGGCACGCGGCCGGCTACGAGCTGTGCGGTGCGCTCAGCCGGCCGCCGTCCAAGCAGAACACACCGCAGTACCTGGCCTCGCCCCTGGACCAGGAGGTGGTGCCCTGTACGCCCAGCCACAGCGGCCGGCCGCGGCTGGACAAGCTCTCGGCCCTGGCCTTGCCCGAGTGCGCGAGGCTGTCCCCCGCCAGCACACTGCTGCGCAGGCACCCAGGCCAGGACCCCACGGGGCCTGCCAGGGCGGCGGCCGGTGAGCCACCCTCACGGTGAGTGCCAGTGCCGGGGTCTGGGGCGGTGGGGAAGAGGCTGGCGCAGGCGCACTCCCCGGAAACGTCACAGGCTTCTTGCGCAGGGCCGAGCACGCCAAGGAGAACGGCATCGCCTACCCGAGCCCCAGCCTGCCCAGCAGCACCAAGCTGAGCCCTCAGGACCCGCGGCCGCCGCCGTCCCCGGGGGCCGTGCCTCTTGTGGGGGAGAAGAGCAGTGAGAAGGTGAGGCTCCCCTTGGGCCGGACGCGCGCCCCGAGCCCTCTGGGTGGCACTCGGCCCTCACGGCCCAGCCAGTGCCAAAGCTGGAGGCGCCCACGTGGTGCTGGGCGGGGAGCGTGGTGGGGAGCCAGGCGGTAGAGATGGGGCTCAGGCAGCAGAGGGCGCTGTTCCCAGCAGGCTGGGCGGAGCGGTGCGGGGCCTGGTTCAGGGCACTCTGCCTCCGGGAATGAAGCCCCCAGCCAGCAGGTGGAGGAGTGGGTGGGGTCGGGGCTGGGTGGAGGAGTGGGTGGGGTCAGTGGCAGGAGCATCCCTGTCCGGGCTGGGCTCCACCCCAGCTCCAGGAGGGGCTGCCTGCGGGTACATGCGCCCTGTGCTGAGGCCGTGAGCGCGTGGCCGTGCCCGCAGGGTGTGAAGGAGCGCGCCTACGGCAGCGGCGGAGACACCATCACCAGCCTGCCCATCAGCATCCCGCTCAGCACCGTGCAGCCCAACAAGCTCCCCGTGAGCATCCCCCTGGCCAGCGTGGTGCTGCCCAGCCGCGCAGAGAAGGTGGGCGTGGGCTGCGTGTGTGTGTGTGTGGGGGACCAGCTGTCCTGGGTGTGTGTGTGTGTGTGTGAGACCAGCTGTCCTGGGTGTGTGTGTGGGGGGAACCAGCTGTCCTGGTGTGTGTGTGTGTGTGTGTGTGTGAGACCAGCTGTCCTGGGGGGGTGTGTGTGTGGGGGGAACCAGCTGTCCTGGTGTGTGTGTGTGTGTGTGTGTGAGACCAGCTGTCCTGGGGGTGTGTGTGTGTGTGAGACCAGCTGTCCTGGGGGTGTGTGTGTGTGTGTGGGACCAGCTGTCCCGGGTGTGTGTGTGTGTGTGGGACCAGCTGTCCCAGGTGTGTGTGTGTGTGGGACCAGCTGTCCCGGGTGTGTGTGTGTGTGTGAGACCAGCTGTCCTGGGTGTGTGTGTGGGGGGGGGACCAGCTGTCCTGGGTGTGTGTGTGTGTGTGTGTGAGACCAGCTGTCCCGGGTGTGTGTGTGTGTGTATGTGTGGGACCAGCTGTCCCGGGTGTGTGTGTGTGTGTGAGACCAGCTGTCCCGGGTGTGTGTGTGTGTGTGAGACCAGCTGTCCCGGGTTTGTGTGTGTGTGTGAGACCAGCTGTCCCGGGTGTGTGTGTGTGTGTGAGACCAGCTGTCCTGGGTGTGTGTGTGTGTGAGACCAGCTGTCCCGGGTGTGTGTGTGTGTGTGAGACCAGCTGTCCTGGGTGTGTGTGTGTGTGTGAGACCAGCTGTCCTGGGTGTGTGTGTGTGTGTGAGACCAGCTGTCCCGGGTGTGTGTGTGTGTGTGAGACCAGCTGTCCCGGGTGTGTGTGTGTGTGTGAGACCAGCTGTCCTGGGTGTGTGTGTGTGTGTGAGACCAGCTGTCCCGGGTGTGTGTGTGTGTGTGTGTGACCAGCTGTCCCAGGTGTGTGTGTGTGTGTGTGTGTGTGAGACCAGCTGTCCTGGGTGTGTGTGTGTGTGTGAGACCAGCTGTCCCGGGTGTGTGTGTGTGTGTGTGTGGGACCAGCTGTCCCAGGTGTGTGTGTGTGTGTGTGTGAGACCAGCTGTCCCAGGTGTGTGTGTGTGTGTGTGAGACCAGCTGTCCTGGGTGTGTGTGTAGGGGGGCGGGACCAGCTGTCCCGCCCTGAGGGCAGGCGCGGTCCGGGTAGAACCCACACTGCCCTGTTGTCTCATCCTCTGTGAAAGGGAGCCTGTGGGGGGGCTCGATGCCCTGAGGCCCTGCTCCCGCCCCTCCCCTCCCCTCCCTGGGGCACACACAGCACAGCTGCTGCCCTCCCCCCTCCTCCCCCTCCCCCTCCCCCTCCCATGTTTTGGAGACGCACTGGTTAGGAAGGTGGTTCCAGAGAGGAGACAGATCTCCCTTCCCCAGTGCTGCCGCAGCCGGGCCAGGGTCTCCCCCACGGGTACAGGGACCCAGACCTCGGGCCGTCTGCTGCCGCTCCCATGCGCATGAGCAGGGAGCTGGGCCGGAAGTGGAGCAGCGGGGACTGAACCCAGTGCTCGCGTGGGAGGCCGGCGTCCCAGGCAGCTGCACCACGCATGCCGGTTAGAGGCACAGCTCAGGGCCTTTGCTCAGACAGGCCCAGCCACCGAGCCACGCCCACAGTGGTGTGGGGGGAGCTCGGCTGGAGCCCAGCGCAGGCCCTTCCCCGCCGACGTGCCCCCTGCCCAGCCCGCAGCCCCTCCCCATCGACGCGCCGTGTGTCTTTCCACAGAGGAGCAGCCCCAGCCCTGTGCCACAGCCCCGAGACTCCGCGTCCACTCTTGACAAGCAGATCGGTGCTAACGCCCACGGCGCTGGGAGCAGAGGCCTCGCCCTGGCTTCCACAGGTACTGCCCCGCAGCAGGGGGCGCCCAGCCGGCACCCACTCCCCCAGCCTCTGCTGGTGGTCTCTGATCTTTCTTAAAGATGGGGTTGGTTGGTTTTTCACTTATTTAAAAGGCAGATTGACAGGGAGAGGGGGAGGAGAGGGAGGGAGGGAGAGAGGGAGAGAGAGGTCTTCATCTGCTGGGTCCCTCCCCCAGCGCCTGCAGCATCAGGGCTGGGCCAGGCTGAGGCAGAGCCGGGAGCTCCATGCTGTCTCCCTCGTGGGTGTGGGGCCTGTGCCCGTGGGCCGTCTGCCACTGGCTTCCCAGGACGCTCTTAGCAGGGAGCTGGGTCGGAAGCCGAGCAGCCCCCAGTAAGGGCCGCGGGGGTCCCGTCGGCAGGGCCACCACAGCCCCCCCAGCTGTCTGGAACATGGCTTGTACTGGGAGCACCTGTGGCCCCGCCCAGCTCCTATGCCTGGCACTCCACAGCGGAGCCAGTGCCTGGCCCTTGTCCCTGGGAGACCCCAGGACCCACGAGCCCTGCTGTCAGCCGGAAATGGCCTGTGGCTGCCCGGGCGTGCCAGTGGCTGAGCCCGGGGGCGGGGGGAGGGGACTGGGCCCAGGAAAGGGCTTCTCCTGCTGGGGTCTCTGAGCCGCCAGCCTGGGGGCTTGGGAGGACACCTGACCCGGCCAGGGCCCAGCTCTGCACAGATGCTGGGCAGGAGGGGCCGCCTCGGCTGAGCCGTGGGGGTTCAGGCAGGAGTGTGGGGGCTGGCGTTGAGCGCGGGTGCTGCCTGGTGACGAGGGGGCCGGCAGTGTCCCCCCGGCAGCTGAACCCACTCACCCTAGAGCAGGTGTGGGGGCCAGGGCCAGTGAGCAGGCCCCAGAGGTCACCAGGCAGCAGGCCCGAGGTAGCCGGGTGTCTCCTGTGCCCTGGGGCCCCCATTCCACAGTGCCCCGGGAACCTTCCGGAAGCACAGCCGGGGTGGTCTCCTGGTTCCCACGGTCTGCGGGCTCTCGTGTCCCTGGTGGGAGCCCCCGCCTCCCCTGAGGCCACCTGTCCTTACTGCAGGTTTCTACGCCGGCTCTGTGGCCGTCACGGGGGCCCTGGGCGGGAGCCCGGCCCCGCTGCTCCCCGGAGTGGAGCTGGCCGCCTTTGACGAGCCCTGCAGCTCGGGCGGCCTCTTCGCGGCTGCCACGCCACAGCACCCGCCCCTGCTCGCCCAGCCCCGCACCTCCGGCCCCACCTCCCCGGCCCACCAGCTCGCCGCCAGCCCCCGGCTCGCCGGGGCCGCCCAGGGCCTGCTCCCTGACACTGGCAAGGGAGACCCGCCCTGTGACGCCGGCTTCTCGGAGCCCGAGAGCGAGGCCAAGAGGAGAGCAGTGTTCGGCGTCGCGGCCGGGCCCGGCAGCGCCAAGCAGTCGCCCTCCAACAAGCACAGCCCCCTGACCTCCGGCCCCCGCGGGGACAGCGGGCAGGGCCACGGGCAGGACAGCCGCAGGCGCGGCCGCAGGAAGCGCGCGTCAGCCGGGGCTGGGACGGCCAGCCTGGGCGCGGGCATGTCTCCGAAGCGCCGGGCCCTGCCGTCCGTCGTGGGGCTCTTCACCGCGTCCTCAGGGTCCCCCCTCAACCTGAGCTCCATGGTGAGTGTGGGCGGGGTGGCCCTGGGTGCAGGAGGCCCCTGGGGCCCCACGGCCTGTCCCCCGGGACTCCGGGGCAGCTGGGAGCCCAGCGGTGTGGCTGCCGGACGCCGCCGAGCCTCTGCCTGTGTCCACCCCTCAGGTCAGCAACATCAACCAGCCCCTGGAGATCACGGCCATCTCGTCCCCCGAGAACTCGCTGAAGAGCTCCCCCGTGCCCTACCCGGACCACGACCAGCCGCCCGTGCTGAAGAAGGAGCGGCCCCTGGGCCCCCCCAACGGGGCCCACTACTCCCCGCTCACCTCGGACGAGGAGCCGGGCTCCGAGGACGAGCCTGGCAGCGCTCGGTGAGGGGGGGCGTCGGGGCTGCCAAGGAGGAGCCTGGCGGCTTTGCCGGGAGTAGTGGGCACGGGCGTGGCGACGGCCTTGGGAGCCGTGGCTCGCGTGGCGGCGCTGTGCGGGCAGGACCTGGGACCGCAGCCTCCCGTGAACACCCGCTCTTGCTGTCTGGACCTGAGGACCGCAGGGCTCCTGGGCCCGGAACCCCACCGTGTGCGTCCTTGTGTCTGGGGTGCCGCCAGGCCCCCGCACTGTCGCTGCTTTGTGTGCCGGCCTGCAGCCATGGACATGAGTGCGTGCTCTCGTTGGCTTTCCCCGGCGCCTCCTGGCCGGCTCGCTGCTGCGGGATCGCCGACGTCCACCACCCTCGCGTGCTGCCTGGCGTGTTCCCGCCACGGCCACGGGTCCCTTCCCCCCGCGCTCCAGCAGTTGTCGGTGGCTCGGCCACTGGAGTGGGGAGGCGCGGTGTCTCCCTCCTCGTGTGGGTTTTTGTTTGCTTGTCTCATCATAAAGATCTGTTCACTTGAAAGGCAGAGAGAAGGAGAGCGGTCGTTCCAGTGCTGGGTCCCTCCCCAAATGCCGGCAGCAGCCAGGGCTGGGCAGGCCGAAGCCAGGGCCAGGAGCTCCGTCCTGGGCTCCCACGTGGGTGCAGGGCCCAGCACTCGGGCCCTCACGGCCGCCTCCCAGGCACTGGGACTGAGACGTGGGTCCTTGGTCTGGGCCATGGTGGCCCAGCAGCCTCCTGCCGCCGGCCACACAGTAGCCTGCCGCGCGTGGCTCCATCTGGTTTGGTTCTTGTTGCTTCGGTGGTGAATGGTGGCCAGGTCCTGGGTGCACCGGCCAAGTGTGTCCTTTGCAGAGCGTCTCTCCAGATGCTTGGTGCAGCGTCCCCGGCCGTGCCCCCCACCCTGTCCCCCGCAGCCGCCTGTGCTGTGGGTGTCCTGTCCTCCACACAGGGTGAGGCCCGTGGAGGTGCGGCCTCCGGCGCCGCCGTGTGTGCCGGGGTCACGGGCTCCTCCTGCCACGGGCTGTAGTCCATTGTAGAGTTTGGTGCTGCCACTGTCCCCTGCATGGGACAGTGTGCCGTGTGCCTCACGGTGAGCTCACCGCTCGCGGCGGGGGGCGTGGGGGCGGGCGCTCCTGGGGACCTGCGCGTGCCCGCATGCGCGGCTCGGCCCCTGAGTGCACTCCTCCGCCTCACAGGATCGAGAGGAAGATCGCAACCATCTCCTTAGAGAGCAAATCTCCC
The DNA here is from genome assembly GCF_033115175.1 of Lepus europaeus. Taxonomy (NCBI): domain Eukaryota; kingdom Metazoa; phylum Chordata; class Mammalia; order Lagomorpha; family Leporidae; genus Lepus; species Lepus europaeus. The sequence continues at coordinate 631,103 of NW_026909023.1, read as the reverse complement.
CCGAAGAACCTGGAGAACGGTGAGTGCCGCGGCCTCTGCCCCCCCCCCCCCCCGCCCCGGCCAGCCCACCAGCCCACCAGCCCACAGGCACCTGGCCGAGCTCCGTGGGGCCCTGGGGGGCAGTTCCCGGGGCGGCTGGCGGGAGCTGGCTCCGTTTCCCCTCACGGCGCCCACAGTGGCCTCACGCCCCGGCCCCCTGCCTTCCTGTCAGGTGGCGGCCTGGTGGGGAGGAAGCCAACGCCCGCGAGCGAGCCGGGCAGCAGCGGCAAGTGGAAGTCCACCTTCTCGCCCATCTCCGACGTCAGCCTCACCAAGTCGGCCGACAGCCCGCTGCAGGCCAACTCCACCCTCAGCCAGGCCACCCTGTTCGCGTTCCGACCGGCCCTGGACGATCCGGTGGCAGCCGATGCCAAACTGGCCGCCCACCCCAGGAAGAGCTTTGCCGGCTCCCTCTCGGGGGCCGACGGCCACAGCCCGGGCACCAACCCCACCAACGGCTTCGCCTTGGGCTCTGGCCTGGCCTCGGAGCTCGGCCTGCACGGCTTCAGCGACGGTGCTTCCCTCCCCCACAAGGGCCCCTCGGAGGCCAACCCCTTCCTGAACAAGAGGCAGCTGGAGGGCCTGGGCGAGCCGGCGGGACCCCCGGACAAGGCCGGCCCGCCCCATGGCAGCCGGGCCAGCAAGGGGCGGGACCGCGAGCCCGACAGCAAGAACGGCCACAACCTCTTCATCTCGGCGGCCGCCGTGCCCCCCGGGAGCCTCCTGGGCGGCCCTGGCCTCGTCACGGCGGCGCCCTCTGTGGGCAGCACGGCTCCGGCCAGCCAGGCGCACCGCCCCTTCCTGGGCACGTTCGGCCCGGGGCCGCAGTTCACCATGGGCCCCATGTCCCTGCAGGCCAACCTCAGCTCGGTGGCCGGCTCGTCCGTGCTGCAGTCCCTGTTTGGCTCCGTGCCGGCCGCCGCGGGCCTGGTGCACGTGTCTTCCGCCGCGGCCAGACTCACCAACTCCCACACTATGGGCAGCTTCTCCGGGGTGGCAGGCGGAGCCGTTGGAGGTAGGCGGCGGCGGCACTCGGCGTCCGTGCTTTGCTTCCCGTGCAGGTGGTGAGCGTGCCGGCCGGGGCCCCGCCCCGCCGTCGCTCTCTTTCCACGAGGTCCCGACGGCGTGGGGAGACGCGGACGTGGGCACGGTGGCTGTGCCAGGCTCGGCTGTAACGCGTCCTCTCGTTTTCAGAAGTCCACGGCGCACGTGGCTAGGGCGGCCCGTGGTGCCGTGTGTGGCCCGTGAGCGTGGCCCCGTGGCCAGGCCGAGAGCCCTGGTGCCACCTGCCGTGGGCGCGGGCCGCAGCGTTGCGGCCAGGCGAGGTGCGGGCCTTGCTGGGTGCAGGCGGGCAGGTGGGCCCGGAGGGGCGGGGCCTTGCCCGCACAGGTAAGCCGCCGCGGCCGGCGCCCCGCTGCTTGCTGCTTGGTGCCTGCACCCCGCCTCGGCGCTGCGCCCGCCCTGCCCCTGCTCGCCGGCCCCAGCGCCTCGTTGAAGCCGCCTTTTTGTCTCCTGTCCGCAGGTGTCTTTAACCACGCGGCGCCTCCCGCCTCTGCGCATCCGTTCGGAGCCGGTGTCGGCAGCGGGGCCGTGTGTGGCAGCGCCGCGGTGGGCCTGGGCCCGCTGCAGGCGGCGGCCGACACGGGGCCGCCCCCTCCGCCTCCCCCGCTGCCCCCTCCTCAGCACCTGGGCCGGCCCCCCGCGGGGCCGCCCGCCCTCCCGCACGCCCCGCCTCCGCCTAACGTGGCCTTGCCTGCTCCCCCCGCGCTGCTGGCCGCTCCCCCCGAGCCCGTGCTAACGCAGAGCCTCGCGCCCGGCCCGGCTAACCAAGCGCTTCCCGCCCCCGCCTCCGCCACCTCCCTGCCGCGCGCTAACACCTGTGTGTCTGTCAAGCTCGCCCCCCTCCCGCACAAGGCCTCCCGCCCCTCCTTCACGGCGCACCCCCCGCCCCCGCCCCGCCTCCCGCAGGCCGGCCCCGCGGCCCCGCCCGCTCTCTGGGTTTCCCTTGGCATGCCGCCTCCTTATGCCGCGCGCCTCGCGGGGGTTAAGCCGCGAGCAGACCTTTAGCTAGCAGTGCGTGTGTAAGGTAAGGCTGCAGCCGCCCCGCGCCCTCGCCAGCCACCCGCAGGGCTCTGCAGGAGGGCCGGGGTGGGCGCAGGGAGACCGGGCCCGGGGCGTGGCCGTGCGGCCCCTCTGGCAGCCAGTGGACAGGTCATAGGCAGCCCCCCGAGGCCGGCCGGGTACCAGGCAGGGAGGCAGCCCAGCCGCGGCGCCCCTCTGCCCTGTGCCAGAGGCGCGCGGCGCTGCCCACATGGGCTCTGTGGCCGAGCGGGTGTCCGCGTGGCTCCGGGCCCAGCGCCCGGCACGTGGCGGGCCAGGCAGGCGGCCAGGAGGCAGAGCGGGTGGTAGCCGCAGCGTCAGCCGCTGTGGGCCCGCCCCCAGACCTGGCGCTGGCTCCCACGGGGCAGGAGCCGGGCTGCTGGGGTCCTGGTGGGCTCCAGACCTCGCCCGGGCCCGGCAGGGTGGCTGTGGACAGCTGCCGGCGGGCAGGGCGGGGGCGGGGGGCTGCTGCCGACGCCGTGCCCGCACCCGCCCGGCTCTGCGCTCACGTTGCCGCCTCCTGTGCCCTCCTGCAGGTAACTAGGACTTCTACCTCAACTGCGACCTATGCAAGGACGGCGTGGACCAAGGACGCCGGCGGCGGGGGGGGGGGCGCGGAGGGACTGCGGCCCCGACCCACGGACGCCGCCCGAGTCCTGCGGGAAACAGGATGAGCCGACACGCCCGCCGGCTGCCCCACCTCGGTGCTGACCGCCGCCGCAGCCCCCCCCTCCCCCCGTACCAAAGGCTCCCCCCCAGGAGGGGCTTCCCCCCCCCCCAGGGCTCGGCCCGTGGCCCCCAGGGCGCCTGCCTGCGCGACAAGTGCATTACTGTCCCGGGCCCTGGCCGCGCCCCCTGCTGGCCGGCGGCAGTATTTTATAGATGGATGAGATTTGTACGTTCAGAGACGCGACGGCATCTATTTTTAGATTGTATAATGCACAGATGTACAGCAGAGCAAGGGGAAATTCTTTATTTATTCGAGTGCACAACTGTGGCGTCGGCCCAGTGCCTCTCCGCGCAGGGACCACTGGGGCGGGGCCTGGCTCTGGGGGCGTGGTGGTGGGCGGGCCGGCCAGGACCCTGCCCAGCCCCTCGGCCCCCTCACAGCCCCGCCCCAGCAATAGTGAAGTCTGAAGATGGTGCTCGGACCCGGTTCACGCCGGCCCACCCTCCCTCGGTGCTCTTGGCTCATAGGTGCTGCGCCCCACGCCTGCCCCGGCCGGGGCGGCCCTGCTCAGCGTGGGGAACCGAGGGCCACCCCTCATCCCGGCTCCCCAGCCGCCCCAGGGTGGACAGTAGCGACGTCACACATGCAGGTCCCCGGTCTAGAACAATGCACGTCCCGAGACAAACACTGTACCCCCCTGCCCGCGCCCCGGCCGGCACGTGAGCTGACCGAGCAGCCGCACCAGGTCGAGCCGAGCTGCTGGGCGACGGCTCCCGCTCAGGAATCGGCCAGGTCGCCCGCCCCGGCGCTCGCCGGCGCTCCCCTCATCTGCCCAGGACGGCGACTTATTTAACACCCCCCCCCCCGTTATTTATCTCCCGCAGGACCCCGTCCTGCGTCCCCGCCCGGGCTCCGTGGTCGGCTCTGTGCTCACTGTCACGGCCCCTCCCCGCGGGGGTCGCTCTGCACTTTGTGGTCCCACCTGCAGCCGCTGTTAATAAAGAGACATTTTCACTTGAACCTGCCCAGTGCCGCTCTCTGGGGGCGTGGCCGCTGGGGGGGTAGGGTGGGGGCTGCAGGCTCCCCGCCCCTCCCCTCATGAACACAACCACCGGGTTTGGAAAAGGAGGTCCCTTTATTTGAGCACGGGGACCCCGGGGCCAGAGCATCCGGGCTCGCCCCGGCCCCTTCACAGCATGGTCTAGCTCCGCACGTACATTCAGCCGGGAGGGGGCCTCGCAGGGCGGGAACCCCCGGAGGGCAGACCCTCCCACCCGCACCCGGGCTCGCCCGGCTGGGGTCAGTCCAGCGAGTCCAGCCCGGGCCCGGTGCCCGCCGGCCGCCCGTCGCTGGGCGGGCTGCTGAGCTGGAAGCGGGCCTCCGCGGAGATGCCGAACTGCTCCAGGGGGTCCTAGGGCGGCGGGCGGGGAGCCGGTGAGCCGGGCGGCGCGGGAGCCCCGCCCCCGCCCGCCCCGCCCGCGCACCTTGCCCGTCATCTTCTGGATCTCATTCCGGTAGAAGATGAGGCTCCTCCGCATGAACTCGTAGCTGCGGGAGAGGCCGTGCCCGCGGGGTCAGGCCGCCGCCGCGCCCGCCGCGCCCGCCCGCCGCGCCCCGGCCCCACCTGGCCCTGCGCAGCGCCTCGGTCCACTGCCGGCACTGCTCCTCGCTGCCGCACTCGAACAGGTACTTCCTCTCCGGGTCCTCCAGGAAGCCTGCGGGGAGCGGCCGCCGCTGGGTCCCCGCGCCCGCCCCGCCCCGCCCCGCCCCGCCGCGCCGCGGGCCCGGCCCCGCGCACTCACCGATGGAGAAGCTCCGCGCCTCCTCCTGGGCGACCCGGCAGCGCTCCAGCAGCAGGGCTCCGACGGGCTGCGGGCACACGCGCCGTGAGCGCGGGGCCGCCCCGCGCCCGCACCCGCGCGTCCCGAACCCGCACCCGCGCCCACGAGCCCCGCACCCCGCGCGTCCCGAACCCGCGCCCGCACTCGCACCCACGAGCCCCGCACGCGCGTCCCGCACCCGCACTCGCGCGCCCCGCACCCGCGAGCTCCGCACCCCGCGCACCCGCATCCGCACACGCGCCCGCGCGTCCCGAACCCGCACCCGCGCCCACGAGCCCCGCACCCCGCACACCCGCGAGCCCCGCACCCGCGCGTCCCGAACCCGCGCCCGCACTCGCGCCCACGAGCCCCGCACCCCGCACCCGCGCGCCCCGCACCCACCTCCGCCTCGTCCGTGCGGAAGTAGAAGAGGAAATTCACCACCAGCTTCACCAGGCGCCGCTTCAGCGCTGCGGGCACACAGCGGGCTCAGGGCGGCCCCGCGCCCCCACGCCCCCGCCCCGCGCCCGCGCTCCCGCCCGCTCACCGCTGCCCTTCTTGGGGCCCCGCATGCCCAACTCAGCCGCCATCTCGGCCGGCTGCCGGGACAGCGCCTGCAGCTCCTTCTCGTTGTAACGCATGGCGCCGGCGCCGCCCGGGAACGGGAACGCGCCGCTAGTTCTGAGCCCTCTCGGCCGCCGTCCCGGATCGCGCCAGAAAGGTCCCGGGTCGCAGCCCCGGAAGCGCCATTGCGCCTGCGCGCCACGGGCGGGTCTTCCGTGCTGTAACCGCGGCGTGGCGCTGGCGTGCTGGGGCGGGGGGTACACTCCGGGCAGCCGCGACACCGCCGTGGTGGAATACACTGGGTCTGAGGCGCAAGCGGGAACGAAGGACCGCCGAGCGCGGGCGGACGGGGCGGTACCGGTTCCCGCCCCCGCCCCCAGAGCCGACGCGGGCGCGTGCACAGAGCGCGTTGTGCGCAGGCGTGCCTCGGGCACGCGCATGCGCACACTCGACGGCCCGTCCTCCCTCCGGAAGTGCTGCGAGCGTCCGCGCCGCGCGTGCGCACCGCAACGTCGTGGCGGCGGCTCCTGAGGCGGTCGGCGGAGGCCTGGGACGCGGGGCGCGACCTCCACGAAGTAGGCGCGGGGGCCATCGGGGCCCCGGGGCGCCCAGGGCGGGCTGGGGGTGCAGGGGGCAGCGGCCGGGGCGGGCGGCGGGCCCCGCGGCGTCCGGCCGGGCGGCCTCCGGAGCCTGGGGAGCGGCCGCGGGCCTTTCGCTGCTCGGCGGGGCGGGCCGGGGCTGCGAGCCGGCGTTCCCGCCAAAAGCCGCCGCGACCCCCGAGGCCGCCCCCGCTGGCGCCTTTGTCTTCGCGGGGCGTCCCGGGTGCAGACGGTGGTGCGGGTGCGCCCTGCGCTTCGCTTCTGCAGGCTGCGTGCCAGGGCCGCCGGGGGCGGGGTCTCCTCCCGCCGGTCCGGTCCCCGGGAGGCCGGGCCCCAGCAGGTGCGGGGCCCAGGCCCGAGCGGTCCCTGCCGTCCACGGGGGCCGCCCGGATGGAGCCGCAGGCCCCCGAGGCCCACCCTGGCTCAGGGGCATTTGGGGAGTGGACGGCGGGCGGGCAGCACGCGGCCTCCGTCACTCCAGCGCGGGGGCGCCAGGCGATCGTCCGCGGCCCCGTTCTCCGCGGCGGCCGACACGGGAGAGCCCGCGTGGGCGCGTGGGAGGTTCTGGGGCCGTGGTCTCCGTCCCGGGGGCTTCCCGCAGGCAGCGATGGCTCCCGGCGGTGCCTCCTGGGGTCTCCGGTCCCCGCCCCGCGCCCTGAAGGCAGCCCCGCCCCGTCTGCAGGCTTCTCCGGCTCTGAGTTCGCCAGGCCTGCACCATGGACTTCCAGCACCGCCCCGGGGGCAAGACCGGGAGTGGGGGCGTGGCCTCCTCCTCCGAGAGCAACCGGGACCGCCGCGAGCGCCTGCGGCAGCTGGCCCTGGAGACCATCGACATCAACAAGGTAGGGCCACCCCGCGCCCCCGCCCCCGCCCGCCGCAGCGGGGGCGCCCCTGACGCCCCTGACGCCCGCTCCCCCCCAGGACCCCTACTTCATGAAGAACCACCTGGGCTCCTACGAGTGCAAGCTGTGCCTGACCCTGCACAACAACGAGGTAGGGCCCCGCCCCTGCCTGCTCCGCCCCGCCCCGAGGCCTGGCCCCGCCCCCAGCCTGATGCCCCGCCTCCTCCACGCAGGGCAGCTACCTGGCACACACCCAAGGGAAGAAGCATCAGACCAACTTGTGAGTGCCCCCCCCCCCGCGCCCACGGCTGTGACACGGGGAGGGCCCCTGACGCCGCCACCCCCAGCCCCAGGGCCGCCGCCCCGACACCCCCCCGCGGGAGCCCAAGGCCAGGGAGGGGAGTCCTGCACCTGCGCCCGTGGCCTTGGCCTGCGTGTGGAGGAGCCACAGCACCGGGTCTGCCCTGCCCCCAGGGCCCGGCGCGCGGCCAAGGAGGCCAAGGAGGCGCCCGCCCAGCCCGCGCCCGAGAAGGTCAAGGTGGAGGTGAAGAAGTTCGTGAAGATCGGCCGCCCGGGCTACAAAGGTGAGGGGTGCGGGGGGCCGCCCCGCCACGTGCCCTGGGCACGGAGGGGGCGTGGCGCAGGCCGTGGGGTCCTGGGCCGGCCCTCTGAGCTGGGGTCTCGGCGGCGGGGCTCCTGGGTCCCTGCCCGGCGGCCGAGTGGCCAGGGAGGCCCCGCCTCAGCCCGGGCCTCGTGTTGCAGTGACCAAGCAGCGGGACACGGAGATGGGCCAGCAGAGCCTGCTTTTCCAGGTGGGCCTGGGCAGGGCCGGGGGCGGGCGGGGCGGGCCCGCGTCCTGGCGCCCCTGACGTGCTCGTCCCCACAGATCGACTACCCTGAGATCGCCGAGGGCATCACCCCCCGGCACCGCTTCATGTCGGCCTACGAGCAGAGGATCGAGCCCCCGGACCGGCGCTGGCAGTACCTGCTCATGGCCGCCGAGCCCTACGAGACCATCGCCTTCAAGGTAGCGCGGCCCCGCCTCCCCCCACCACCCCCACCCCACCCCCCACCCCTGGGCTTGAGCCCCATGGCCGCCTCCCCCCAGGTGCCGAGCAGGGAGATCGACAAGGCCGAGGGCAAGTTCTGGACCCACTGGAACAGAGAGACCAAGCAGGTGAGCGCCGCCCCTGCCGGCCGGCCCCACCCCCACCCCCCTGGGTGGCCCTACTGAGCCCCCTCCCCACAGTTCTTCCTGCAGTTCCACTTCAAGATGGAGAAGCCCCCGGCCCCGCCCAGCCTCCCTGCCGGGCCTCCGGGGGTGAAGCGGCCCCCGCCCCCGCTGATGAACGGTCTGCCCCCGCGGCCACCCCTGCCGGAGTCTCTGCCCCCGCCCCCACCCGGCGGCCTGCCCCTGCCTCCCATGCCCCCCACGGGGCCTGCGCCCTCGGGGCCCCCTGGGCCCCCCCAGCTGCCCCCTCCAGCCCCAGGAGTGCACCCCCCCGCCCCAGTGGTCCACCCCCCCACATCTGGGGTCCACCCGCCAGCCCCCGGGGTCCACCCCCCGGCTCCTGTGGTTCACCCCCCTGCACCTGTGGTGCACCCCCCGGCTTCTGGGGTGCACCCCCCCGCTCCAGGGGTCCATCCTCCAGCCCCGGGGGTCCACCCTCCAGCGCCAGGGGTCCACCCCCCAGCCCCCGGGGTCCACCCTCCAGCGCCAGGGGTCCACCCTCCCCCAGCGGCTGGAGTTCATCCTCAGGCCCCGGGGGTGCACCCGCCGGCACCCGCGGTCCACCCCCAGGCCCCAGGGGTCCACCCAGCGGCCCCCGGGATTCACCCCCAGGCCCCGGGGGTCCACCCCCAGCCTCCTGGTGTCCATCCTGCGGCTGCTGGGGTCCACCCCCAGCCCCCCGGCGTCCACCCCTCCAACCCCGGGGTGCACCCTGCTGCCCCCATGCCCCCAATGCTGAGGCCCCCACTCCCCTCGGAAGGCCCAGGGAACATCCCTCCGCCTCCCCCCGCCAACTGAGAAGCCGCCCGCCCCCGAGCCTGGTCCTCTGTGCCCCCCTTCCCACGTTGGTTTATTAAAACGTTTTCTAAGGCCTGAGCGGACTGCTGTGTCTGGGGGGGGGGCTGGGGCCTGAGCAGACCACTGTGTCTGGGGGGGCTGGGCCTGAGCAGACCGCTGTCTGGGGGGGCTGGGCCTGAGCGGACCACTGTGTCTGGGGGGGGCTGGGGCCTGAGCGGACCACTGTGTCTGGGGGTGGGGGTGCTGGGGCCTGAGCGGACCACTGTGTCTGGGGGGGCTGGGCCTGAGCAGACCGCTGTCTGGGGGGGCTGGGCCTGAGCGGACCACTGTGTCTGGGGGGGGCTGGGGCCTGAGCGGACCACTGTGTCTGGGGGTGGGGGTGCTGGGGCCTGAGCGGACCACTGTGTCTGGGGGGGCTGGGCCTGAGCGGACCACTGTGTCTGGGGGTGGGGGTGCTGGGGCCTGAGCAGACTGCTGTCTGGGGGGCTGGGCCTGAGCGGACCGCTGTCTGGGGGGGGCTGGGGCCTGAGCAGACCGCTGTCTGGGGGGGCTGGGCTTGAGCCCATGACTGTGGGGGGGGCTCGGGGAGGGCTGAGTCAGGGAGCTGCCCCGTTTGCAGAGGGGGATCCCGCCTGTGTCTGGGTCTGGCCGCGGGGTCTCAAGGACACGGCCCCGTGAGATAGGGACAGGCAGCTCTGAGAAGGCGTCTCCTGCCCACCGGGGAGTGTGTGTCCCCAAGGCCACCCCAGGGAGACGCCCCCACCCTGCCCGGACATTCCACCCTGACCCATAAAAGCCCGGCTTCCCGGCCCCTGGCAGCACCCAAGATGCGGGGTCTGCCTCTCGCCCTGCTACTCGGGCTGCTTGCCCCCGGGGCGCCGCAGGGGGCCGAGACCCCTGGGACGGAGCTGCTCTTCGGCCAGGACTGGGGCTGGCCACCGGGCGGCCCGCGGGACCCCCTGTGCCTGGTGACCCTGGGCAGGGGCAGCCCGGGGGGCGGGGCAGCCCTGCGGGTGGTGGGGGCCCTGAGCGGCTACGAGCGAGCCTTCCTGGAGGCCGTGCAGGGGGCTCGCTGGGGCCCCCGCGACCTTGACACCTTCGGGGTCTGCAGCCCCAGCCCCGCGCAGGCGGCCCTGCCTGCTCTGCGGCGGCTGGCGGCCCGGCTGGGGGAGCCGGGGGCGCCACGGCTGTGGGTCCTACACCTGGAGGAAGGTACGTGCGCGGGGGTCCTGCCCGAGCCCCGCCGTCTGGGGGGGGTGGCTCGCGCGGGGCAGGCCTGGCTGACCGGGGCCGCTTGCTTGCCCTGGCTGCAGTGACCTGGGAGCCCACGCCCTCTCTGAGGTTCCAGGAGCCCCCGCCCGGAGGAGCCCACCCGCTGGAGCTGGCGCTGCTGGTGCTGTACCCCGGGCCCGGCCCCGCGGTCACCGCCACCGGGCCCGGGCTGCCAGGGGCCCAGGTGACCAGCGGGTTGCATGCGGCAGTCCCCGGGCCCCTAGGGGAGAGGGCGGGGGTCTTCCGAAGGCCTGTGCGTCCGCGGCTGGCTGGGGGGGGGGGGCGCAGCAGGTGCCCCGCCCCAGCCTGCCGTGCCCCGCCCCCGCAGAGCCTCTGCCCGACCGCGGACACCCGCTACTCGGCGCTGGTGGTGGCCCAGCCGGCGGAGGCGTGGCGCGGCTCTGGGCTCTCGCTGACCCTGCGGCCCCGCGGAGACGGTAGGCGGCAGCGGCGGGCGGGGGCGGGGGCAGCCGGTGCGGCCCAGCGCCCTGAGCCGCCCGGCGTCTCCGCGCAGGGCCCCCCCTGAGCACCGCCCAGCTGCAGGCCCTGCTGTTCGGCGCAGACCCCCGCAGCTTCACGCGGAAGACCCCGGCCCTGCTGCTGCTGCCGCGGTCCCCCGCACCACTGCCCGCGCACGGCCAGCTGGACACGGTGCCCCTCCCGCCGCCCCGGTGCGCGCAGGCCCGAGCCGGGGATAGGGAGGTGGGCGTGGCGCCGCGCCGCCACCTGCCAAGTCCTCTCTCTGGCTCTGCGTTCCAGGCCGTCCCCGGCGCCGGAGGAGCCGCTGCCCAGCGCCGACCCCTTCCTGGAGACGCTCACGCGCCTGGTGCGGGTGCTGCGGGGCACCCCGGGGCGCGCCTCCCCGCCGCGCCTCTCCCTGGACCCCGGAGCGCTGGCCGGCTTCCCGCAGGGTCCGGTCAACCTGTCGGACCCCGCGGCGCTGGAGCGCCTGCTGGACGGCGAGGAGCCCCTGCTACTGCTGCTCCCGCCCTCCGCGACCACCGCCGGGGACCCCGCCCAGCCGCAGGGCCCCGCGTCGGCGCCGTGGGCCGAGGGCCTGGCGCGCCGTGTGGCCGCGGAGCTGCAGGCGGCGGCCGCCGAGCTCCGCGGCCTCCCGGGCCTGCCGCCCGCCGCCGCCCCGCTGCTGGCGCGCCTGCTCGAGCTGTGCCCCGGCGACCCCCGGGCCCCGGGCGGCGCCCTGCGCGCTCTGCTGCTGCTGAAGGCCCTGCAGGGCCTGCGCAGCGAGTGGCGCGGGCGGGACGCGCGCGGGGCGGCGCGGGCGCAGCGCAGCGCGGGGGCCGCGGCCGCCGCCGCCGGGCCGTGCGCGCTGCACGAGCTCAGCGTGGACCTGCGCGCCGAGCGCTCGGTGCTCATCCCCGAGACCTACCAGGCCAACAACTGCCAGGGCGCGTGCGCCTGGCCGCAGTCCGACCGCAACCCGCGCTACGGCAACCATGTGGTGCTGCTGCTGAAGATGCAGGCGCGCGGCGCTGCCCTGGCGCGCGCGCCCTGCTGCGTGCCCACCGCCTACGCGGGCAAGCTGCTCATCAGCCTGTCCGAGGAGCGCATCAGCGCGCACCACGTGCCCAACATGGTGGCCACCGAGTGCGGCTGCCGGTGACCCCCGCGCCAGCGCCCCTCACCGTATTTATTCGCACCCCAATAAAGACGAGCGAGCGAGCACCGGCTGGGGTCTCCGTGTGTGTCTGGGTCCCCCCCCGCCTGTCCCCGCGCCCCCGGGAGGCCCCAGGCTGCAGGTGCTAAGGAGGCGGCAGCCGCGGCACTCGCTTTATTTTGTGGGAGTGGGCCCGGCGTGCTGGGACGCGCGCTCAGTCCCGCCCCTTGCCCGCGCGCGGCTTCTGGCGGCCTGGGAGCCGCTCCTCGCGGTCGTGGCGCCGCGGCGAAGCCCGGGCCTGCCTCTTGCTGCGCCCGGGGTCCCTGGAGTCCCGCGCCCACGGCCCACGGCCCCCTTCGCGCGTCTCCCAGCGCCGGGGGAGGGCTTCCCGGGGCTCCTCGGACCGCGGCCGCGTCTTCAGCGGCCTCGTCCTCCGCGGCTTGTCCTTGGGCCCGCGGTCCACGCGGGGCGCGCGCTTCTCAGCGGCCTCTGTGGGGGCTCCTCCGGGCTGTGCCTCCGCCTCATCTGTAGCCCCCAGGCTCCCTCTGTCCTCTGCCTCCGCCGGGGGCTCAGGCCGTGCAGGGGGGGGCGCCAGGACGGGGGGCTTCGGCTGCCACGGGGACATTTGGGGGGTCCTGGGGTCAGCGCCCACCTCCCGGGTCCCAGCCCGACCTCCCGCGATCACTCAACGGAGGATGCTCACCAGGGGCGCCACTGGTTCCTTCCTGGGCGGGCTCGGTGGGACCCACGGCTCGGGGATGGGCGCTGGGGCTGTGGCCTCTCCAACTACAGCATCTGGGGGACCCCGGCGGGAACGCGAGTCAGCCAGGGCGGGGACACGCCGGCGACCCCTTCTCGGCCCCCAAGGCCCCCAGCCCAGGTCAGACGTAGGGGGCCTGACTCCCAGGGTCTCCCCCCTTCCTGTCTTGGGGAGCAGGAGCACCCCCGGGCCTGTGCCCAGGGCCGGAGTGGGGCCCCCTGAAGCCCACGGCCAGGTAGGTTCTGGGCTCCAGTCTGGAGGAAGGGGGCGGGCGCGCACTGCTCCAGGCCGGGGGCGGGGTTGGGGGGGACGTAGGCCAGGTGCTGGGGGGGGGCGCCCTCACCGCGGCACAGCTGCAGCGCCGAGCCCAGGAGCGCCAGCAGAGCGGCCAGCACCAGGCACGTGTTGAGCGACGCGGCCCCCCAGGGCAGCTCCTCGCTGGGCGCCGGCGGAGGCGGGGGCGCGGCCTGCGGCTTCCTGCGCGCCGGGGCGCTGCGGGAGGCTGCAGGGACAAGTGCGGGGCACGCTCTGATCTCCACGCACAGGCACCCCTCCCCTGCTCGGCCCCGCCCCCCGCATGCCCGCTGCAAACCCACTGGTGCCAGCTCTCGGTCTGTCCCGCCCGGGTCCTGGGGCGCCCCTGGCCGCGGGCTCCTTGTCCGTCTTCTTGGGTCTGGCGTCCACGCCGCTCCCTGCCCCCGGCTCCCGAGAGTCCTGCGGGAATCGCCCGTCCTGGTGCTTCCTCGGCCCGTGCGCGAGCACGAGCCAGCAACACCTGGAGCCCCAGGAGCGCGCGGAGGGAGCTGACCCCAGAGAAACCCAGCCCCTGTGCGTCCCACACTCCCAGGACCCAGCTACTCACCGGGGACCAGCTGCCGGAGTGGGCCAGCCGGGGAGACCCTGTGGCCAGAGCAAGGGGGCAGATCAGGGTGGGGGGGGGCACCGTCAGCCCCCCCTGCCCAGCCCTGCTGCTCCGGGTTAAGCAGAGACCTGGCCACAGAGGACCACACTCCGTGGCTCCCGGGAGCTCACCCCCTCTGCTGACCTAGCACCCCCATTTTTCCGGGGGCTCCTTAGACCCCGAGGCAGGGCAGGGGCAGGGGTTGGGGCCGCAGCGTGAGCCCCCCGGGCAGAGCCAGGCCTCAGGGTTTGCCACAGGGCTGGCTCCACGCCACCGTCCACGCACCTGCAGCCTTGTCTTCTGGGGGCCGCCCTGGGCAGGGCTCAGCCAGGACAGAGAGGTCCTCGCCGGCCGGGCAGCTGCCCAGGCCTCCGTCCAGCTCCTCCAGGGTTGTCATGGGGACCGGGGCAGGGCCGCCGGGCAGTGGGCCACAGGGAGTTGCTGCGAACCAACCCAGCCCTGTGTGTCGTGCCATTGAACTCGGTGCCTCCCCTATCACAGGAGCCCACAGCCGGCCCCCACGCCTCCCCTCTACCAGAGACCCCCGAAGCCACACAGCAGCGAGTCGCAGACCAGCCCCGGTCAGCTCCTGTTCTCTGAGACCAGGGCTATTTTTAGACGGTGCCCACGGCCAGCAGGCCAGGCCGGAGGGTGACCCAGCCCCGCCCAGGCCTCTGCTCCCCGGGGTCTCCCTCCAGACCCTCCAGCCGCGCTCTGGGTGCTGGATATCCGCCAGTCTGACCTGGGGATCCCAGGGGCTCCGACTGCCTGATTGAGGCTGCCGCAGGTCAAGCCCTGCCAGAGGCCAGGATTCCCACCCCCCCAGGGCCGCGGCCCCCACCTCCCTCCACCTCTGTCCCCAGATGCCGGATGGGGAGACAGGCGGGAGCCGCAGCGGCCGGCGGAGGCCACACCAACCGGACCCAGTGCCCTGCTTCCCGGGGTCCCCACCCCCACGGGGGACGACCGCCCCGGCTGGGGCTCTGAGTGGGGAGGGGGGCTGCAGCCTGAGTGGGAGGACGGGGTGGAGTCCCAGAGCCCTGCGGCATCTCCTGCAGCTCCCACCCCAGACCCCGAGAGCCCCCAGGCTGCCCCCAGCCCCTCTTACCACACAGCCACTGCGCGGGGCCTGGTGCTCTGGACGGACCAGGAAGGGTGGCCCTGGGACTGACAGCGACAGGTGTCTGGGACAGCTGAGTGGACCAATCAGAGAGGGCCTGAGCCGAGTGTGGGGAGGGGCTGGCAGGAGGAAGCTGCCGAGGGTGTCCCCGCGGAGGAGAGGCGACCCCAGGCCCACCCCAGCAGGCAGTGGGGACCTGAGTCGAGCCCTGTGTGATGGAGGGGGCTGGGGTCCATGGTCCCCTGGCCGCCTTCTGGGGCAGCCACAACTGGGGGCAGACTCCTGGAGGGCTCCCTGGAGGAGGGGTCGCCTTCCCCACACCTGTGGGTGGAGCCCAGGCTGTGCCTCGGGCTGCTCACTGGAGATGGAGCGCAGACCATTGGGTGCCCCTGCAGCTGGGGGTCGGCCACTGCTTCTGAGCAGGGAGCTGCCATCACAGAGCCACGCCCACTACACTGGGCATCAGCTTCTCACGTGTGCTTGGGTTAAGATCTGAAAGGCAGGGGGAGAGGGAGAGAGGGAGGGAGAGAGAGAGGGAGAGGGAGGGAAAGAGAGGGAGAGAGGGAGAGGGAGGGAGAGAGGGAGAGAGGGAGGGAGAGAGAGAGGGAGGGAGAGGGAGGGAGAGAGGGAGAGAGGGAGAGGGAGGGAGAGAGGGAGAGAGGGGAGGGAGAGAGAGAGGGAGGGAGAGAGGGAGAGGGAGAGAGGTCTTCCATCCGCTGGGTCACTCCCCAGTTGGCTGCAGTGGCCGGAGCTGGGCCGATCCGGAGCCAGGGGCCAGGAGCTTCCTGCTGGTCTCCCACAGGGTGCAGGGG
Organism: Lepus europaeus; assembly: GCF_033115175.1. Classification (NCBI taxonomy): domain Eukaryota; kingdom Metazoa; phylum Chordata; class Mammalia; order Lagomorpha; family Leporidae; genus Lepus; species Lepus europaeus. Next base: position 615,960 of record NW_026909023.1, on the reverse strand, counting down.
ATTTGTCAGACAAGGGACAGGGACACAGGCGTGGCGCAATGTCATTGTTCCATGTGGGTGCTGGTTCGAGTCCCGGCTGTCCCAGCTCCCTGTTGTGGCCTGGGAGAGCAGTGGACGATGGCCCAGGTGCTGGGGCCCCTGCACCTGCGTGGGAGACCTGGATGGAGCTCCTGGCTTCTGGCTTTAGATCGGCACAGCTCCAGCCACTGTGGCCATCTGGGGAGTGACCCAGTGGATGGAAGACCTCCCTCTCTCCCTCTCCTTCTCTCTCCCTCTCTCTCTCTCCCCCTCTCCCTCCCTCCCCCTCTCCCCCTCTCTCTCCCTCTCCCTCTCCTTCTCTCTCCCTCTCTCCCCCCTCTCCCTCTCCTTCTCTCTCCCCCTCCCTCCCTCTCTCTCTCCCTCTCTCTCTCTCCCTCCCTCTCCCCCCTCCCTCTCCCTCCCTCCCTCCCTCCCTCCCTCCCTCCCCCTCTCTCTCCCCTGCTCTAATGCAGGAATGCACACACACAGAGGAAGGTGTTCAGTGAACTGGTAGCTGCCCCAGACAGCAAAGAGGCGAGGCAGGTGAGGGCCGGGCAGGAGCCCTGGGAGCAGCCCCTCGTGCTCTTTCCCACGCCTCCTCCGCCGGATCCTCCGTGAGGATGTCGGGAAGGTCGGGAACGTCAAAGGGAAACACTGGCGGCCTCAAGGTTAAGAAGCGACCGGCAAGGAAGGACCAGAGGCTGGCTCCTCCCTTCGCCTGGTGGCGCCGCCCAGCCCGCTGGCTCCGGGGGTGGGGGGGCCCTGGGCCTTATCGCGGGGCTGCAGGCTTGGTGGGGTTTGTGGGCAAATGCTGCCCGTTGGCAGCTGGGCCCGGAGCACCGCCCGCCCGGGCCCCTTCCCTCTCTCTCTGCCCAGGGTCCAAAGGCCTCAGGCTTGGTCTCCTGCCCGGGGAGAGCTGGACGGAGCCGGGCTCACCACGGCGCTGCTAGGTGTTCCCTCAATGGTTGATTAAAAATAAGTTTTTAAAATTTATTTGAAAGGCAGAGCAACAGGAGAGGGAGAGGAGAGAAGGAGAGGGAGGGGGAGGGGGAGGGGGAGGGGGGAGAGGGAGATACTCCACCTGCTGGGCCACTCCCCAGACACCCCCAGCAGCCAGCGCTGGGCCAGGAGCCAGGAGCCCCCTCCGGGTCTCCCACGTGAGGGGCAGGGACCCCGACACTTGGTGGCCTGAGGGGCCGGCGGCCACTGGCAGGTCCCAAATCTGTGCAGACGCCGAGGAGGCGGGGGGGGGGAGCAGAGGCCCCCAGGCCGGCACAGCGAGGACCCCGGAGCCCCGGAGCCTGCTGGGGGGGAGGTTTGGGAAAACAGCGGAGGCTGACAGTGACCCAGGACGCCACGCCCCCCCCCCCCCAGCCGCAGAATGGCACCTCCCGGAGCCGGGGTGGGGCGGGGCTGCCCAGGGGTCCAGGGGCACTCCGACGCCCCCAGCCCAGTTCCCAGTGCCCGCGTTCAGGGTCTGGCTCCAGCTGCCCGGTCCCGAGCACCCGGGAGCAGTGGCCATGGCTCAGGGCTGGGCCCTGCTCTCCCGCAGAGACCAGATGGAGCTCCTGGCCCCGCCTGGCCCAGCGCCCCTGTTGTGGGCATCTGCGGATGAAGACCTCCTTCTCTGCCTTCCAAACGGCCGGGCCGGCATCCCCTAGAGGCGCAGGTTCAAGTCCCAGCTGCTCCACTTCCCGTCCAGCTCCCTGCTGTGGCCTGGGAGAGCAGCGGACGATGGCCCAGGTCCTTGGGCCCCTGCACCCACGTGGGAGACCCGGATGGAGCTCCTGGCTCCTGGCTTCAGATCAGCCCAGCTCTGGCCCTTGTGGCCATCTGGGGAGTGACCCAGCGGACGGAAGATCCGCCCTCCCCCCCGTCTGTCATTCTAACTCTGAAATAAATACATCTTCAAGTGATTGAAGCAAGTAAGTGAATTAATTAATTAACAGCAAACGGAAGGCAGGGAGCAGAGCGGCCCACCAGGTCCAGCCCTCTGCAGCTCCCGCGGGAGATGCGGACCCCGGCCCGCACAGCTGCAGCCGCTGACCCCGGCCCGCACCGCCCGCACAGCCGGAAGACTAGGACCCCGGCCCGCACAGCCCGCACACCGCACAGCCGTGAGCCGCTGACCCCGGTCCGCACAGCCGTGAGCCGCTGACCCCGGTCCGCACAGCTGGGACACGTAGACCCTGGCCTGCACAGCCGGGAGATGAGGACCCCGGCCCGCACAGCTGCAGCCGCTGACCCCGGCCCGCACCGCCCGCACAGCCTGCACACCGCACAGCCGTGAGCCGCTGACCCCGGTCCGCACAAGCCGGGAGACGAGGACCCCGGTCCGCATAGCTGGGACACGTAGACCCCGGCCCGCACAGCCGGGAGACGAGGACCCCGGCCCGCACAGCTGGGACACGTAGACCCCGGCCCGCACAGCCGGGAGACGAGGACCCCGGCCCGCACAGCCGGGAGACGAGGACCCCGGCCCGCACCGCCGGAGCCGCGGCTGCGCCTGGGGAACGCGGGGAAGTGCCCTGTTTGCCGGGGGACCCGCGCCCCGCGCCCGGGCAGCGCCTGCGGGGGACCCCCGCGCCCCACTTCCGGATCTATCCGGCACCAGCGAGATTTTCGCTCAGGCCCCAAGTTCACGGCCAGCGCTTCCCCGGTTGTTTACCCAGGGAGCTGGCTTCCGCCCGAAAGCCGAGCCGCGCGAACGGCGCGGATCACCGATCACCACCGAACGCCGGCCGCGGGGGCGGGGCGCGGCGGGGCGGCCCCGGCGCCCGGTGAGGGGCCCGGACGGGGGCCGCGGGCCCGGGCGCCGACGCGGGCTCCGCCCCGCCCCCAACCAGACGGCCCCGCGGTGGGGGCGGGGCGGGCAGGGCGCGCGCGGCGCGTACCCGGCGCCCGGTGACGCCGGAGAAAGGGGGCGGCCCCCGCGGCGCACGCCTGACCAATAGCCAGCCGGGACTCACGCCCGGACTCGGCCTCGGCCAATCAGACTCCCGAGGGGGCGGGCGCCCCCGCTCCCCGGCGGCGCGCGGGGCGGGGCCTGGGCGCAGCGCCTATAAAGGCGGGCGGCGGCGGCGGCGCCATTTTGCGGACGGCGAGCGGCGGCGGGGCGCGGGGAGGCGCAGCGGGGGTTTTGCTGGTTTCGGACCCCAGCGGCCGGATGGTGAAATCCTCCCTGCAGCGGATCCTCAACAGCCACTGCTTCGCCAGAGAGAAGGAAGGGGACAAGGCCAGCGCCGCCCACGCCAGCCGCACCATGCCGCGCCTGAGCCTGCCCGCCGGCCGCGGCGGCCGCAGCGCCGAGAGGTGAGCGCCCCGCCCCCGCCCGAAGCTTCCAGAAGCGCCGGCCCGCGGGGAGTCGGCCCGGGGCGGGGTCTGGGCCGCGGCGGGGCGGGGCGCCCCCTGGGGGCCGGCGCCGCCCCCGTGCCTGATCCCCGCGGCGGGGTCGCCCCTTGGGGCGTGGGGGTCGCGGGAGGAGGCCTGGGGGGCCGGGTGGGGCCGGGGGTGGGGGGTCGCGGGGGGCGCTGGGGGTCGCGGGAGGAGGCCTGGGGGGCCAGGTGGGGCCGGGGGTGGGGGGTCGCGGGGGGCGCTGGGGGTGGGAGGCCAGCCCGCGGGGGTCGCTGGGGGGACGTGGGGTCGCGGGAGGAGGTCTGGGGGGTCGCGGGGGACGTGGGGGTCGCGGGAGGAGGTCTGGGGGGTCGCGGGGGGCGCTTGGGGGGCGTGCGGGTCGCGGGAGGAGGCCTGGGGGGCCGGGTGGGGCCGGGGGTGGGAGCCCGCGGGGGACGTGGGGGTCGCGGGAGGAGGTCTGGGGGGCCGGGTGGGGCTGGGGGTGGGAGGCCAGCCCGCGGGGGTCGCTGGGGGGACATGGGGGTCGCGGGAGGAGGCCTGGGGGGCCGGGGGTGGGAGCCCGCGGGGGGCGCTGGGGGGACGTGGGGGTCGCGGGAGGAGGCCTGGGGGGCCGGGTGGGGCCGGGGGCGGTGGGTCAGCCCGGCTCGGGGGTCGCTGCGAGGCCCCCCGGCGGCGCCGAACAAGATGGAGGCGGCTTCGGGGCCTGTGGACGCCGCGCGGCAAATGGCTGCTGGCGCCGCGGCCGAGGTGACGCAAGATCCCCGCAGGGCCTCCCCCCACGGCTGTCGTCACCCGGGTCCGGGGCCTCGGTGGTGCTCCTGATGTCCCTCACCCACCCCTGAAGATCCCAGGTGGGCGAGGGGATAGCCAGAGGGATCCCAGCCTCGCGGCCGCGCCGCTGTACTCCGTGAGTTCGGGCCCCGCGCCCCCGCCCTGCTCCTGCCCCGCCCCCACAGCCGGCCCCGCGCCCCCGCCCCGCCCCCCGCTCCCTGCTCTGACGCGCGCCCCCGCAGGACCAGCGGCTGAGCGTGACCGAGGAGCTGACGCCGGGCGGCCAGACGCGGGTCCTGCACGTGCGGTCCCGGCTGTCGGACGCCAGGCAGGTCAGCTGGAGGGCGGTGCTGAGCGCCAACCGCCTGTACGTGGAGCTGCCGGCCGGCCCGCTGCCCGAGGGCTGCAAGGACAGGTGAGGGCGGGGCGGGGCCTGGGGTGGGGGCGGGGCCGGGGCGGGGTCAGGTGGGCGGGGCCGGGCTCACGCGCCTCCCCGCAGCCTCGCGGTGCTGCTGGAGTTCGCCGAGGAGCAGCTGCGCGCCGACCACGTCTTCATCTGCTTCCCCAAGAACCGCGAGGACCGAGGTGCGGCCGGGGGCGGCCGGGGGGGGGGGCGCGGGCCGGGGTAGCCCCTCCCCGCTCTGACCTCCCCGCCCGCCCCCCGCAGCCGCCCTGCTCCGCACCTTCGGCTTCCTGGGCTTCGAGCTGGTGAGGCCGGGGCACCCGCTGGTCCCCGCGCGGCCCGACGCCTGCTTCCTGGCCTACTCGCTGCGGGAGTAGCGGAGCCCGCGCTGTGCCCGCGATGAACGCCCTCGGACCCGTGTCGTGTTTGTGATACTGAAGTGTTTGCTTTAATTCTAAATAAAAGTTTATATTTTACTTTTCCACTGCTGCGGTGCCGTGGGTCCACTCGTGGGCGGGGCCTGGTGCGGACCCCGCGCCCCGCAGCCCTACCCAGGCCCTGCAGTGGGGGCTTACGGCCGATGACCCGCGGGGCGTCAGGGGAGCACTTCCGGGTCGCGTTGTGCGCGCCTAGCGCTGCCTGCCGGCCGTAGCAGAAATGGGGGACGAGACCTCTGAGACGGCGAGTCTTAGGATTGATTGGTTAGGAAGATTCAGACCCAATCCACTCCCCGGGGGCTGCATCCGGGCCTCCGACATACCTGGGCCGGGACCCCCAGCCAGGTGGACTCGGGGAGAGGCGGGGAGCCAGGAGGCCCGGGGCGGGGGCGGGCGCTCCAGGCTCCAGGGGGCTTCCCTTACCGAGACCCCCGCCATCGGCGGCACTAAGGCTGCCGGGAGGGCACTCGGACAGTCGCGGGCCCCGCGCTCGGGGTACCCGGAGGCCTCGCCGAGCCGCCGTCCGCGGGGTCGGGGTCAGTCCCACAGCAGCTCCAGGGCGTGGCCAGCGACAACTCGGTGGCCTCGGCCAGGTCTTCGCAGCACAGCCAGTCCTGCAGGTCCGGCGCCAGGCCCCCCGCCGCGCGCTCCCCCAGCTGCAGAACCAGCCCCGCGCAGGCGCACCTGCAGCCAGCGCCCCAGCGGAGCCCCGCGGCCGCGCAACTCCGGCCCGGGCCCCCAGAGCAGCGCCTGAGCGCGCCGCGCGGCCAAGCACTGCAAGCCCGCGAGCAGGGGCGAGGCCTCGGGAGGCGCCAGGGCGCTAAGCAGCGAGGAGCAGGCGGCCCAGCGGCAGCGCGTGGGCGCCCGGCCAGCGCAGCCGAAGTCGGCGAGCAGCAGGCGCGGAGACCCGCGGCCCGCAGCCCCTGGGCGCGGCCAGCAGCAGGTTCTGGGCGCGCAGCTCGGCCAGGTGCTCCAAGGCCGCGCTCAACTGCTGGCCCACGCCAGCTCCCGCGGCCTCCGGGCGCTCACCTCCTGCAGCCACTGAGCCGCGGTGCGCTCCGGCACCTCGGCCACCAGCGCCACGGGGCCTGTCCAGGGCGCCGCGGGCAGTACGCCCTTGCGCACCAGGCCACACAGCCCCTGCAGGTGGAAGTGGGGCCTCCGCCCCGGGGCCTGGGCACCTGCGGGGGCGGAGGGCGTGGTCAGGGCGGTGACCGCCGGGTTTCTGGTAGTTTCCGCCTGGCTCTGAGGAGGATTAAACCCAGGGGGTACCTTGGTTGAGGGTCGGAATCTCCGGTTTGTCTCCGGCCCCGCCCTTTCTGACCACCTGCTAAAGTGGGAGGGGCCTGTGATCCCGGAAGCGGCTTCGTGGCCGTTTTAGTGCGGGGGTCAGTTTTGGAGGCCGGGTCCTGAGCCTGGGAGAGCACCCGACCCCCGTAAGGAGCCCAGCGGCAGCGGCCAGCGGTCTGGAGAGCTTCAGCCTTGGGGGCCCTGGGGCGGGTGCATTTAAACTCCCGGGGAGCGCTGTGGCGCACCGGGTTAGGCCACAGCCTGCAGGGCCAGCATCCCACATGGACGCCGGTTCGAGTCCTGGCTGCTCCACTTCCGATCCAGCTCCCTGCCAATAGCCTGAGAGAGGTGGCCAAGAACCTGGGTCCCTGCACCCACGTGGGAGACTCGGAGAAGGCTCCGGGCTTCGGCCTGGCCCAGCTCTGGCCGTCGTGGCCATCTGGAATGAGCTACAAATGGCCTTAACGCACTTGGCCACAGCGCTGTCCCCAGTCGGGGCCCAGCCTGACCATGGCTCAGGGTTATCCATCCATCTATCTATCTATTTATTTATTTATTTTTGCCAGGCAGAGTAGACAGAGAGAGACAGAGAAAGGTCTTCCTTCCGTTGGTTCACCCCTAGATGGCCACTATGGCCGGCACACCACGCTGATCTGAAGGCAGGAGCCAGGTGCTTCCTCTTGGGCGCCGGCCTTAGTTTTAATTTTAATTAGAACGTTGCTCTGAGCGCGGACTCCCTAGAGTCCCGGGCCCCTGAAGGTGGGGAAGGGGTACGACGAGACCCCTCCCAAGGGTCACACACACCCGCCTCGGGCGCCAGCACGTGCCAGACGTCGCCGTGCACGCACACCACGCGGTAGTAGAGCGCGCCCCCGCTCTCCACGCATGGCGAGCTGTCCAGGAGGCGGAAGCTGTGTCGGGGCGGCCGCCCGTGAGCCGGGCCCGCAGCCGGGCGTGGATGCTGCGCAGGCCCTGGAGCTGCAGGGCGAGCAGCGCCCCCGGGCTGTGCAGCTCCCCGAGGCCGAGGGCCAGCTCTGCAGGGCAGGCCGGCCCCGCCTCGGCCTGGCTGTCGTCCACGTCCACGCTGTGGGATCCCAGGAGGGGCCTCCGCGTGGAGCCGGGACCGGGGGCCGAGTGTGTGGGCAGGGACTGGGTGCGGGTTAAGGCCTTCTTGGGCAGGGCTGGGGGCTGCGGGTCGGGGCGAGGGAGCCGGGTGTCCGCCGGCCTTGGAGGGCAGCAGGTGGGCGCGGACCTCACCTGCGGGGGAGGGGCGGGCAGAGAGCGTGTGGGGGGAGTGAGGGCCATGGCTCCACCCCCAGCGTCCATCTCCCCAAGGCCCCGCCCCTACCGGCCTCCAGGGCCCCGCCCCAGGTGGTCTTCGCCAGTCTCCCCCCCCCGCCCCCCACCGTGGGGGCCCCCAGGGCCGTAGGTTGCCGTAGGTGGGCTCCGCGGTCTCTGGGCGGATCATGCTGCTGGGGGCAGCGGTGGGGCACACGACGCTGGTGTGGGTGGGGTGCCAGGGGCCGGGGGCTCGTGCCCTCCTCCGGGGGCAGGAGGGTCCCCGCGGGCCTTCAGGGTGGTCTGGCCTGCGGGCGCCCAGCTCTCAGCCCTCCCACCCGGGAGGACCGGCATGAACTCCGAGAGGGGGAGAGGGCAGCCTGGTGCCCCCAGCACAGTGGGCAGGAAGCACTCGCAACCATCGTCCGCAGGCCCAGCCCTCTCTTCCCCACTGCCCACTGCCCACTGCCCGCCCGCTGGACCCGGGCCGGCGCAGATCCAGCGGGGGCAGGGACCGTGAGCGGGCGGCTGGGCCCTGGGGCTGCCTGGCTCGCAGCATCGTCTGAGACCCCCCGGTGACCCCGCCCGGCCCGGTCCAGCCCGGCTGAGTGACCTCGGGCTACACCTGTCGCCCTCCGTGCTGGTCCGGCCACACTGGCTGTGTATCCCCTCTCACCTCCTGCCCCTGAGCCCTATACATTTATTTATTTATTTATTTATTTTATTTTATTTTTGACAGGTAGAGTAGACAGTGAGAGAGACAGAGAGAAAGGTCTTCCTTTGCCGTTGGTTCACTCTCCAATGGCCGCCGCGGCCGGCATGCTGCGGCCGGCGCACCGCGCTGATCTGAAGCCAGGAGCCAGGTGCTTCTCCTGTCTCCCATGCAGGTGCAGGGCCCAAGGACTTGGGCCATCCTCCACTGCACTCCCGGGCCACAGCAGAGAGCTGGCCTGGAAGAGGGGCAATCGGGACAGAATCCGGCACCCCAACCGGGACTAGAACCCAGTGTGCCGGCGCCGCTAGGCGGAGGATTAGCCTGTTGAGCCACGGCGTCGGCCCCTATACATTTATTTTAAAAGACAATTTCTCGGGGCCACCACTGTGGTGCAGTGGGCTAAGCCCACGCCTGCAGTGCCGGCATCCCACATGGACGCCGGTTCAAGACCCGGCTGCTCCACTTCCTGTCCAGCTCTCTGCTGTGGCCTGGGAAAGCAGTGGAGGATGGCCCAAGTCCTTGGGCCCCTGCACCCGCGTGGGAGACCTGGATGGAGCTCCTGGCTTTGGCCTGGGCCAGCACTGGCTTTTGCGGCCATTAGGGGAGTAAGCCAGTGGATGGAAGACCTCTCTCTCTCCCTCCTCCTCTCTCTCTCTCTCTCTCTCTCTCTCTCTCTGTCCTTTAAAAACACAAAGGAGGCCGATTCCCAGGTGATGACCCGGGGCCATCCCAGGCTCATGGCTCCCAGATTGTCCATAGAGAGGGGCGCAGCCTCCCCCAGACCCTCGCAGGACCGGGCAGGAGGGGGCGGTGCCCTGTCTCGGGCCAGGCTCGGGAGCAGGCTGCTGCCCACTGCTGGGACCCCAGGCAGAGGGCTGGTGAGCTGAGCCTGGAGAGAGTGGGAGGCACCTGGGGTGCGCCTGGTCCCTGAGCCTGGAGAGAGTGGGAGGCACCTGGGGGTGCGCCTGGTCCCCAGAGCCCTCCCCTAAGGGCGGGGCTTCCAGGCTGGGGGAGGAAGTTGGGGGGTTCCGCTTCCTCCCGGTGGAGCCTGGCTCTGCCCGTCCTCCCTCGGCCCGTGTGTGAAATGGGGTCGCAAGGGGAGGGGAGTGCCGGGACGGGCCCCTGGCAGCAGCGTGGGTGCCCCTGCAGCGCCCCCTCTGGTGTCCTCTCCACGGGGGTCATTCTCCGGGCCTCGGGACCCCGGCCGGCCCCGCCCCCGCCCTCTGCACCACGCCATGGCCGTTAAGGAGAACCTGAAGTTTGCTATTAAATCAGGCTAGTTTTATTGGATTCCAACCAAGAACAGCAGGGAAGGGGGCTGTGGGGGGGCCGGGGGCGGCCAGGGGCGGGGAGGACCCCAGCGTTCTGCCGTCGCTGTCCCTGTCCAGGCCGAGAGCGCCCCCCACCCCGTCTGTGATGCGGCTGAAGGCACTTGGATGTGTTTTGGGGGGCCCTTGGGGAGCCACGGCCACCGGGGTGGGTTCTGCCTGCCTCACGGGGGCGGGGCTTCAGCCCAGGCACGCCCATGCGTGTCCAGGGCTCCGCCTCCCCCTGGCAGAGCTCCGGCCGGGCAGGAGGGGACCCTGCCTCTGGACGCACACCCCTGAGCCTCGGCCCCGTCCTGCAGAGGGCGCTGTCGGTCCCAGGGCCCCCCGTGGCTGGGCAGCACAGGCTGGCTCCGGGCCTCCCAGGGGTGGCCAGGCCACACACGGTCACCATGCTGAGGTCACGGACGGTCCCCATCTGCCATCCGAGTTCTGCCCGCTCACCCCGGTGACGGAGGCCCAGTCCATGCACAGCCAGCAGCAGTGGTCCTGGGGGAGCTGCGACCCCCCCCACGCCCCGCAGAGCAGCAGCGGCCGAGGTCCGCCTGGCCACGGCTGGGTCCTGCCTCCCCGAGCGGAGGTCAGCCTCCCTGGCCGCCCCCACGCCTCCTGGGCTTCCCCTGTGGGCAGTGGGTCAGTGGGGGCTGCAGCGGGGGCCGGGGTGCCCTCGGGGGAGGGAGGTCCCCCCAGCTGGCCTGGTGAGGAGGACTGCCTGGATGGCCCCCCACCCAGCACCAGCTGTGGGGCAGGTGGAGGAGGCTGGAGGTGCAGCTCCCGCCCACGGGCAGCCCCAGTGGGCCAGTGTCCTGGCGTGAGCCATGTGTGTCTCTAGTATGAGCTATACATGTCCCGGCCGTGAGCCATGCGTGTCCCTGTGTGTCATGCATGTCATTTGGGCCATGTCTGTCCCTGTGTGACCCACGTGTGTCTGGTGTGTCATGTGTGTCTGTGTCAGCTATGTGTGTCCCTGGTGTGAGCCATACACGTCTCTGCTGCACCGTGTCTGTCCCTGTGTGTCATGTGTGTCTCTGGCGTGCCGTGTGTGTCTGTGTGAGCCATGCATGGCCCTGTGTGACCTATGCGTGCCATGTGTGACCCATGCATGTCCCTGGGTGTCATGTGTGTCCCTGGTGTGAGCCATTCATGGCTCTGCTGTATCATGTCTGTCCCTGTATGAGCCATGCGTGTCCCTGGCGTGTCGTGTGTCCGTGTGAGCCATGCCTGTGCCTGGTGAGAGCAGTGGTCTCAGAGCATCCCTTACGCCCCCGGGGGGCCGCTCTGGAGCCCACGGCCTGACCCAGGGCTAGCTGGGAGCCAGCGGCGTGTGGGGTCCCAGGTGTGCAGCGTGTGCTCTGCGTGTGAGGGTGGGCGGCCAGGGGACAGCAGCGCAGGCCTCCCAGGCACCGCCCCTTGCCCCCCTCCCCCCGCAGGAGCCAGCCAGGTGGGACAGGAACAAGGGCAGGAGCCCTAGGGGCAGCAGCTGGCGCCTCCCTGTCCCCCACTCCAGCAGGGCAGGGGGGTGGTGGGAGTGGGCGTGGAAACCTCTAGAACCCTCTGCTGAGAAGCCAGGGTGGCCTGCTGAGGAGGGGGCGGAGCCCAGTGCAGGTGGCGGCCGTCGCTCCCCCGCACAGGTGGGGCCGCTGCTCCCCCGCACAGGTGGGGCCGCTCCCCGCACAGGTGGGCCACCCCTCCCCCGCACAGGTGGGCCACCGCTCCCCGCACAGGTGGAGTCGCCCCTCCCCCCGCACAGGTGGAGTCGCCCCTCCCCCGCACCGGTGGGCCGCCCCTCCCCCGCGCACAGTGGGGCCTCCACTCCCCCCGCACAGGTGGAGTCGCCCCTCCCCCCGCACCGGTGGGCCGCCCCTCCCCCGGCACAGTGGGGCCTCCACTCCCCCGCACAGGTGGGGCCACCCCTCCCCCGCACAGGTGGGGCCTCCCCTTCCCCGCACAGGTGGGCGGCCCCTCCCCGCACAGGCGCCCTCCCCCGCACCGGTGGGCCGCCGCTCCCCGCACAGGCGCCCTCCCCCGCACCGGTGGGCCGCCGCTCCCCGCACAGGCGCCCCCCCGCCCCGCGCGCCCTCAGATCATCTTCATGTTGAACTTGCGCGCGCTGCCCGGGCCCGCGGGCGGCGGCCGGGCCGTCGGCCTTGCGGAACGAGTACTCGACGGAGAAGCTGTTCTTGTGCTGCCCGCGGCCGCGGCTCCAGGCGAGAGCAGCAGGAAGCAGAAGAGGACGACGCCCAGGAAGGTGATGCAGCCCATGGCCGTGGACACCAGGATGGTGGTGAGGTCCAGCGGCGAGCGCGCGGCCGCCTGCGTGTCGTTGCGGCCGCGGGCCCGGCGTGGCGTTGGCGGCGGCCGGCTCGGGCCGCACGGCCAGCGTGGCGAAGTAGGTGTCGTTGCCGCCCGCGTTGCTGGCCACGCACGTGTAGGTGCCGCTGTCCTGCGGCCGCGCGTCCGCGATCTCCAGCGTGCCCCCGGGCAGCAGGCGCGCGCGGCCCGCGCTCTGCGCCGTCACCACGCGGTGCTGCGGCGTGACCCAGGCCACGGTGGGCGCCGGCTCGCCCTCGGCGCGGCACAGGAAGCGCACGGCGTCGCCGGCCGCCGCCGCCACGCGCTGCAGCCGCCGCTCGCGGATCTTGGGCTTGCGGCACACGAAGTACTCGAACAGCACGGCGTCGGGCAGGCTGCGCAGCGCGTCCCCGCGCACCTCGGCCGGCGTGGCGCAGGCCGGCAGCCGCCCGTCGAAGTTGAGCGTCTTGCGGCGCTGCACGATCCACAGCAGGCGGCAGTCGCAGGCCAGCGGGTTGCCGTCCACGCGCAGCGTCTCCAGCGTGTTCACCGAGTGGAAGGTGCTCTCCTCCAGCGTGGACAGCAGGTTGTTGGAGAGTTGAGCAGGCGGATCTGGCGCAGGCCCAGGAAGGCCTGCGGCTCCACCACGGCCAGCAGCGCGCCGGCCAGGTGCAGCTCGCGCAGGCGCACCAGGTCGCGGAAGGAGCCGCGCGGCAGGGCGCTGATGGGGTTGTGCGAGAGGTTGAGGCAGGCGAGGTGCGCCTGGTGGCGCAGCGCGGCGGCCGGCACGGCGGTGATGTTGGTGTGCGTGACGGACAGCGAGGTGAGGTTGAGGCCGCGCAGGCTGCCCGGCGCCACCTCCTCCAGCAGCGGCCAGTTGTCGATCTCCAGGTGCCGCAGGCCGGGCAGCCGCTGGAAGTTCTGGTCCTCCAGGGCGGCGATGGCCAGGTGGCGCAGGCGCAGCGCGCCCAGGCCGGGCAGCTGGCCCAGCGCCTCGGCCGACAGCGCCGTGAGGTTGCAGCGCTCCAGCGTGAGCTCGCGCAGCGCCAGCAGCCCCCGCGAAGGCGCGGCGCGAGATGAACACCAGGTCGTTGTCGCCCACCTCCAGGGTGCGCAGGCTGCGCAGGTCCTGGAAGGCGTAGTCCAGCAGGATCACCAGCTTGTTCTCGCTCAGGTCCAGCAGCGTGAGGTTGCCCAGGCGCGTGAACACGCCCGGCGGGATCAGCGTGAGCTGGTTGCCGCGCAGGCGCAGCACGCGCAGGCGCGGCAGGTGCGCGAAGGCGCCGGGCTCCACGTGCGCGATCACGTTGAGGCTGAGGTCCAGCTCCTCCAGCGCGGGGCAGCGCGGCCAGGTCGCCGGGGTTCAGGCAGCGGATGCGGTTGCGGCTGAGCCCCAGCACGCGCGTCTCGGCGGGGATGCCCTCGGGCACGGCGGTCAGGCGGCGGCGCGCGCAGGCCACGGCGCGGGTCTGCGCGGTGCACTCGCAGCGCGCGGGGCAGCCGCCGGCCGGGGGCGGCGCCGCGGGCAGCAGCAGCAGGTGCAGGCTCACGAGGCTCAGCCAGGTCATGGTGCACAGCCTGGGCCTAGGGCCGGGCCACCATCCTGCGCCCCTGAGGGTGGAGGCAGTGTTAGCTCCCCGCCACCAGCCCGCACCCGCACGCCCCAGAGGCCTGGACACGCAACAACTAGGACGTCACGGCCGGCGCTCCTAGCAGCCAGCCACAGACAACAGAGTCCAGCCCCGCGTGGGCGCCGGTTCGAGTCCCGGCCGCTCCATTGCCACCCAGCTCCCGGGAAAGCAGAGGAAGACGGCCCTAGTGCTGGGGCCCCCGCACCCCACGAGGGAGACCCGGATGGAGCTCCTGGCTCCGGTCTGGTGCAGCCCTGGCTGTGTGGCCACGGGGGAGTGAACCCGTGGATGGAAGACCTCTCTCTCTCTCTCTGTCACGCTGCCTTTCAAGCAAATATAAAATAAATACAAATCTTTAAGAAAAAATCCCCACCCACAGCTGGGTGGACGCGGGCAGCAGGGCCCACGCGGACGAGCAGCATCACGCGGCCTGGGGCAGCCAAGGCTCTGATGACCGCTGTGGGAGGCCGGACACACAGGCCCCACGCGTGGGCCCCACCTGCAGGACACGCCAGGGACACAGGCCCCACGGGGGCAGGAAGTGGATGTGTGGTCGCCAGGGGCTGGGGAGACTGCTCCTGGGGATTCTGTGGGGTGAGGGAATGTTCTAGAATTAGCTGGGGTGGCTGTGTAGTACTGTGAACACACTGAAAACTACTGAATTGTGTAGATTTAAGATTATTTATTTGAAAGGCAGAGTTAGAGAGAGAGAGACAGAGAGACAGGTCCTCCATCCACTGGGTCACTCCCCAGATGGCCACAACAGCCAGGGCTGGGCCAGGCCGAAGCCGGGAGCCAGGCGCTCTGTCCGGGTCTCCCTCGTGGGTGCAGGCCCCAGCACTTGGTCCGTCTTCCTCTGCCTCCCCAGGCCACAGCAGGGAGCTGGGTTGGAAGTGGAGCAGCCGGGACTAGAACCGGCGCCATGTGGGATGCCGGCACTGCAGGCGGAGGCTTAGCCCAGTACGCAACAGCGCCGGACCCAAACTGTGCTTTCAGATGCTGAACCCCAGGCTGGTCACTGGCCCTGGGGTTGAGATGCCCATGGCCTACATCAGGGTGCCCTGGTTGGACTCCTCGCCAGGGCTCCTGGGAGGCAGCGGGGGTGGGGGGGCTGCAGCACCTTAGGGTGTCAGGTGGGGGAGGGGCGCTCCAGGCTGGGCGAGCAGCAGGTGCAAAGGCCCTGAGGCACAGTGGGCAGCTGGTGGCTCCCGGTGGAGTGTGTGGAGCCGGAGTTGGAGCTCAGTGGGGAGGGTCTCGAGGCCAGAGGGGCACGGGGCCATGGGGGTCTGCAGACGGTGACGCCAACACGCCTGGGCCCCTGAGGCTGGGGCGGCCAGCAGCTCCTGTCCTGGCTTGGGCTGCAGCCGGAGCCGGATCCTGGGGCTGGCGCGGGGTCCGAGCAGCCACACGGCAGCTGGCAGCGCTGCCGGCCCGCGTCCCCTGGGCCACGCAGCTATTTCTGGCATCCGAACAGCTGAAGCCCCCGGGCGTCCCCCCCACCCCCATCTGCTTCCTCTCCAGGCTGGAGGGGGCCCATCTGCTGCGGCCCCCCCCACCAGGGCAGCCTCGGGCTCCCTGGGCCTCTGTGACTCCCAGGGCAGGATTAACCCCCGCGGAGCCACAGGAGCCGCGGCCGTGTCCCCCACGGTGAGGCTAAGTCAGGCCCCACGGGAGGCGGCCGGGGCCCTTACAGGATGGACACTGGACATGGCCTGTGCCCCCGGGGCGCCTGGAGCCCGGGACTCAGGCGGGGACCAGGGAGCCCTCAGCCTCGGATCCCCGGACCCAAAGGAGGAGAGATGGGGGTGGGGGTGGCCAGACAGTGCTGGGAGAGGCGGATGGCGTGGGCAGGCAGGGAGGGCGCCCAGGGGGGTCAGTCCCACCCAGCCTCTCTGCCTCCGGCTCCCACCCCCAGGCCCTGCCTCGCTGGCGCCCACCCCAGCGCACGACCCTGCCAGGGCCACCCAGCCGGAGCTGAGCACCTGTTCCCCAGGTGGGAGTGGGTTCTGACTCCACCTGCTCTGTGGCCCCCACAGCTGTGCCTCCGCGGGCCTGGCCCTGGGCGCCCCCTTCCCGGGCCAAGGCCGTGGCCAGGCCTGGGGCTGGGGCCCCAGACCACCGTGTGGCTGCCGTCCGGGGCCCCAGCGCCTTCCAGACGGGGAAACTGAGGCTCGCCCCCCCGGCCACTGCAGACGGCTGAGCAGGTCCTGGGGGACATTGGCCCATTCATTCATTCATTCCCGGCTGTGAGGAGCCAGGCATCCTTCCAGGGGTGGAGCCGGAGCCGGGCAGGGGCCGCTCCCCGCCCAGGGCTCATCCCCCAGGGCCCTGCTCCGGCCACGGCCGCCAGCAGCGCCCCCTGCTCCTATCCCGTGTCTGACACCCCTGAGGGCAGAGGCTGAGCTGGGAGGCCCTGGTCATTGAGGAGGAGTTGGGGGACACAGCCCTGAGGCGGGGGCGGCTGCGGGGAGACCCTCACTGCCTGACCACGGCCCCCCACGCCCTCTGCGCCCCCACGCCCTGGCACGGGCCGCCTCGAGCCGGGCTGGGGGCGCCGCAGCTTCCGACCAGGCCCGCGTTCCTTCACGGCTACTCCGTTCCCAGCTGGGGGCCACGTCGCCTCTAGTTCCAGAACATTCTGTCACCCCAAAATAGCCCCGTCCCAGCAGGCACCCACTCATCCCTTCCCCCCCCGTGACAAGATGCCCACTTCCTGTGTGGATTCTCCCGCCCTGGGCCCACTCCTGTCTGTGGATTCACCCCCCTGGACCCACTTCCTGTCTGGAGTCACCCCCCTGGCCCACTTCCTGTCTGGAGTCACCCCCTGGACCCACTTCCTGTCTGGAGTCACCCCCTGGACCCACTTCCTGTCTGTGGATTCACCCGCCTGGACCCACTTCCTGTCTGGAGTCACCCCCCTGGCCCACTTCCTGTCTGGAGTCACCCCCTGGACCCACTTCCTGTCTGGAGTCACCCCTGGACCCACTTCCTGTCTGTGGATTCACCCGCCCTGGACCCACTTCCTGTCTGGAGTCACCCCCTGGGACCCACTTCCTGTCTGGAGTCACCCCCCTGGGACCCACTTCCTGTCTGGAGTCACCCCCTGGACCCACTTCCTGTCTGGAGTCACCCCCCTGGGACCCACTTCCTGTCTGGAGTCACCCCTGGACCCACTTCCTGTCTGGAGTCACCCCTGACCCACTTCCTGTCTGTGGATTCACCCGCCCTGGACCCACTTCCTGTCTGGAGTCACCCCCCTGGCCCACTTCCTGCCTGTGGATTCACACCCCCCCAAGGCCCACTTCCTGTCTGGGGTCACCCCCCTGGACCCACTTCCTGATTCACCCCCCTGGGACCCACTTCCTGTCTGTGGATTCACCCCCCTGGACCCACTTCCTGTCTGTGGATTCACCCGCCCTGGACCCACTTCCTGTCTGGAGTCACCCCCCTGGCCCCTTCCTGCCTGTGGTTCACACCCCCCCCAAGGCCCACTTCCTGTCTGGGGTCACCCCCCTGGACCCACTTCCTGATTCACCCCCCTGGGACCCACTTCCTGTCTGTGGATTCACCCCCCTGGACCCACTTCCTGTCTGTGGATTCACCCGCCCTGGACCCACTTCCTGTCTGGAGTCACCCCCCTGGACCCACTTCCTGTCTGATTCACCCCCCTGGACCCACTTCCTGTCTATGGATTCACCCACCCTGGACCCACTTCCTGTCTGGAGTCACCCGCCCCGGGCCCACTTCCTGTCTGTGGATTCACCCCCCTGGACCCACTTCCTGTCTGTGGATTCACCCCCCTGGACCCACTTCCTGTCTGGGGTCACCCGCCCTGGCCCAGTTCCTGTCTGAATTCTCCTGCCATGGACCCCACTTCCTGTCTGGAGTCACCCGCCCTGGACCCACTTCCTGTCTGGGGTCAGCCCCCCTGGGCCCACTTCCTGTCTGCTGATTCTCCCGCTCTAGACCCACTTCCTGTCTGGGGTCACCCCCTGGCCTACTTCCTGTCTGTGGAGTCACCCCCGGCCCACTTCCTGTCTGGGGTCACCCCCCGGCCCACTTCCTGTCTGGGGTCACCCCCGGCCCACTTCCTGTCTGGAGTCCCGGCTCTGGTCTCCCTGTGGCCCACTTCCTGTCTGGAGTCCCAGCTCTGGTCTCCCTGTGGCCCACTTCCTGTCTGTGGAGTCACCCCCGGCCCACTTCCTGTCTGGGGTCACCCCCGGCCCACTTCCTGTCTGGAGTCACCCCCGGCCCACTTCCTGTCTGGGATCCCTGCTCTGGCCTCTCCCTGTCTGGGGTCACCCCCGGCCCACTTCCTGTCTGTGGTCACCCCCCGGCCCACTTCCTGTCTGATTCTCCCGCTCTAGACCCACTTCCTGTCTGGAGTCACCCCCGGCCCACTTCCTGTCTGTGGTCACCCCCCGGCCCACTTCCTGTCTGTGGTCACCCCCCGGCCCACTTCCTGTCTGGGGTCACCCCGGCCCACTTCCTGTCTGGAGTCCCTGCTCTGGTCTCCCTGTGGCCCACTTCCTGTCTGGGGTCACCCCCCGGCCCACTTCCTGTCTGGAGTCCCTGCTCTGGTCTCCCTGTGGCCCACTTCCTGTCTGGGGTCCCTGCTCTGGTCTCCCTGCCGTGGGCGGCCCGCGGGCCCTTTGTGTCTGTGTCAGGTGGACAGAGGAGAGCCGGGCCCCAAAGGCCAGGACGGTGCCACGCGCCAGCGAGAGGCGGCCAGCGGGACCAGCCCGGCGGTGCCTGCACCCACGCAGGGCGTGTGGGGGAGGCCAGCGCTGCGAGGGTGGGGAGGGGCCGGGGGCCGGGGGCCGGGGGCCGCACTGCTGACATCTCGGGGGTCAGGCGGCCGAGTGACGCTGCGAGTGGGGAGCGACAGGAGGGTGGCGGAGACGGGGGACCGGGCCCCTCCTGTGTCCACCCCAGGCCCGGCCGGCACGGCGGGTGGCTGGGGGCCCGGGAGTGCCCGGGGTGCGGGTGGCCTGCGGATCTTTGGGACGGGGCCTGGGACTGCGCCTCGGTTTCCCCTTCTGCACCAGGGACTCGTGGGGTGGGACGGGGGGGCACCTGCCCGGCGGGGACCCACAGACGGCGTGGGCCTGGGCTCAGCAGAGCCTCGGCCCCCAGAGACGGCCACGTCCCCATCCCTGGCCCCTGTCGCGGCGCCTTCCGGGGGAAGGACCGGGGACAGGACAGGGTCCGGGGGATCGTGGGGCCCTGGTGCGGGGCCCTGGCCGCGCCCCCGTGTGAGCCTCGCGGTGGGGGTGGGAGGTGGCCCCCCAGGATGGAGGCGGGCTGCGTCCTAGATCTGGGGCCCCCCGGGGTTTCCGGCCCTGACACTCATTAAGCCCTAATTAGGCTGCACCTGCTGTCAGTCCCGGCTGGCCCTCGGGGGGCGGGGGGCTGCGACCCACTTTCCAGGACAGCTTGTGCACGGGGCCGGGGCAGCCCAAGGAGAAGGGGCGCCCGAGGCTGAGCCGGGCCCTGCTCGCCCGCCGCCACTCGGCCGGACCAGGGCAGCGTTCGGGACCGGGTCGAGCCCAGCTCCCCTCCACGGAGCCCCAGCCCCTGCTGCTCGGCGGCCCGGGACTGACAGGCGGTGGTGGGCGGCGCGCGGGGGGAGAACCACCCCCAGGTGCCGTGCCTGCTGCCGGGGTGGTGACTCAGGGGCGCCGGGAGTGGCAGGTGGCAAACCTCACGTCCCTGCTCAGCCCTGCGCGTGTGTGGGGGCCGACAGCCGGAGCTGCCCCCATTCCACAGACGGGAACACTGAGGCCACACTTGGGCACAGCTGGGCCGGTGTTCCAACAGCGTCTGTGCGTCTCCCAGCACGGTCTCCGGCGGCCACTGGCTCATCTCAGAGATGAGGTCCCCCAGCCCAGCCCAGCTCCCCAAGCTGCCTGCTCCCTCACCCCACACTCGTCCCGCCCTGCACACCTCTTCCAGGGAGCCCTCCCGGACTGCTCTGCCAGCCCCGAAAGCCTCCCACAGCCCCAGGGTCTGTCTGCTGCCAGCCCAGGCCAGAGCCCCCTCCCCACCCCACCCCAGAAGCACCAGGGTCTCAGGCGGCCCTGTGCACGCTCGTGACTCCGGTAGGGGCTGCTGGTTGGCAATGCAGATCCCTGGGCCCCCCAAGTTCTGATTCCATACCTGGGGGCCGGGACACCCGGGTCTCTCCTTGCACCCGGACTTGTTGAATGGGGCTCCCCGGCCAGGGTCCAGAGGCCCCCAAACACCGTGGGCCACGGAGCCCACAGAGAGGGAGCTGGGCCCTGCGCCCCCAAATCCCTCCCTGCCAGGCCGAACCGCCCCAGCTGCAGGGGCGCAGCCGCTTGTGGTGCGGACCCCAGGCGCCCCCAGGCTGCTGCAGACCCCACTGCGGGGACAGAGGAAGGCGCGGGGCCGCCCCCCACTCCCCCAGACACGGCCGGCTCCCCTTCCCGCCCCTCCGGCGGAGCGCACCCGCCCAAGCGTCCCCACCGCCCGGGGGGCGAGATGCCCACCCGCTCCGCGCCCCAGGGGAGGGCGGGGGGACCCCGTGCGGGGAGTGGACCTCAAAGTTTCCCGGGGTGAGCGGGGAGGGGGTCCAGGCGAGGGGACGCTGTGCGCCGGAGGGGCGCGCGGGGCGATTCCCCCCTGGCGGGGGCTGCGGGCGCGCACAGGGGGCTGCGGGGCACGGGAGCGCAGAGCGCGGGCTCTGGGGTCGCCCGGGCCTGCAGGTGCGCCCCGCGCCGGGCCCCGCACCGCCACTCACCTGGGCGGCTCGGCCGCTGACACGGTGCGGGCTGCGGCGCGGGGCCGCCCGGAGCCGACTCGAGCCGCCGCCGCCGCCGCCGCCTCCTCCCGGCTCCGCCGTGCGCGTCCCCGCCGCGCGCGTTCGCCGCCTGCCTTCGCGGCGCGCCTGGCGGGGGGCGCGCGGGGGCTGTGCGGAGCGGCGCGCGGGCGACTGCGGCCGCAGGTGTGCGGGGACACGTGGACACAGGTGGGGGCTGCGCGCCCCCTGATGCCGCAGGTTGCCCCGTGTGGATCTTTCTGGAACTGCCCCCCAGCCTGGCTTCCCCGCAGCTGCCCCTGGGCACCTGCCTTCTCCGTCCCCGGGGGCCCAGAGGAAGCTGAGCCGCTAGGGTGGCCCCCGACCCCCGTCCTCCCACGCGAGTTCCCGGGGCCGGCGGGAGCCCCTGCTGCGCCCCGGCCGGGCGGCTCGAAGCCACTGGTGTCCGGCCGGGTCCCCGCTGTCGCTGTCGCTGCCGGCTCCCGGGGGCTTGTACGGGGAGCGGGTCTTCGGCTTTGATGAACAGTGAGGAGTGCGGGAGCCCGCGGCCTTGGCGGGGAGGGGCGCGAGGGGCCCTGCTTCCTCCCTCGTGGGCGCGTCCCGGCCAGCAGTGGGCCCCGCTGCGTTTGCGGAGGGCGGGAGCGGCTCGGACCTTGCAGTCTGGTGTGGGGGTGGGGGGGTTGTGCAGCCCGGGGAGGGGCGCTGCCTCCCCAGCTCGGGTTACCCCGAGCGCGCCGCGTGCGTGGCCGTGGGGATGGGGGTGGGGGTGGCGGAGACGCCTGTATGATTCCCATTGCACAGATCTGCAGGCTGAGGCCGGCCCGGAGAGTAAGTGGGGGACCCGGGCCTGGCTGCCGTCACCTTGTGCTGTGCACCCGTCCCCTCCCCCGCCCGCCGCGTCCTCCCGCGGCTTTGCCACCTGTGACTCAAGCAGCTCGCCTCTCAGACTGTCGCGTTGGCCTGGGGCCCAGACACCACGTCCCCGGAGGCCAGGCCACCCCCCCCCCCCCGGCCCAGCCCTGGAGCCAGGAGGGGAGGGGGCTGCTCCCCTCCCCCGCGGCCCAGGTCCTGAAGGTCACTTCCCCTCTGACACCTGCCTGGAGGGGCCCAGCACCGGGCGGCTGTCCCAGGAGGGGCTGTGCCTCTGAGTTGGGGAGCCCTGGGCTGTGTGGCCGTGGGGCGGTGCCCTCCAGCCTGGGGAAGGGGCCTGGGCACAGGGTGTTCCCTCACCCGCCGCCCCCTCGCTTCCCCCACCCCTGCAGCCTTCTGTCCCCAGCTCCCCAGTGACTTCCTGCTGAGATTCCCCTTTGTCCCCGCCCCCGCTGCGTCTGCGTCTGCGCCGGGCACACAGTAGGCGCTCAGCAGATGCCGCTGGGGGACACTGAGGGTGGCAGTTGGTTCCCGGGGAAGCGCCCCCCCCGCAGCTGTGGCCTTGTCCTGGGCTGGCGTCCCCTGCTCCCTGCCCCACCCAGGGCGGGTGCTCGGCTGACCTGCACCTGCCACTTCTGTGGCTGCCAGCAGGGTGAGGGAGGGGCTGCGAGTGACCTTGAGGTGTCCCTGGACCCCTCCCCCATCCCCCACCCCCGTGGCCCCTCCTAGAAGGCTGCCCTGGGGTGGAGGGGCGGAGAGAGTGTGGGCGAGGGTGACAGGCACAGGTTACAGCCTGCCAGGCAGTGGGGCGGCTGTACCTGGTTGCCAAGGTTACGACCGTGTTGCCATGGAGACGGACCACCTGGGAGGCAAGGCTGTGGGAGGGGCTGGAGGGGGCTCCCCGTGGGGCCCCCAGGGAGGCCAGCAGGAGCCTTGCTTAGGTAACCCCCATCCCGGGGGGGGGGGGGCAGGTGCGAGGGTCCCGGCCGCGGAGGGAGGGAGGCTGTGGGGGGGCGGGTGACACCCCCCTGGAATCGCAAACGTCGCCGTGACGGGCTCTGCTGGCCACGCGCTGTGTGCCCGCCCTCCCCTCTCCTCCGAGAGGCGGGAGTGACGGCCGAGCCCCCCGCTGCGGGAGCAAGTGCCGTGGGCGGCGTGACCCCCAGGGGCCCCCACACCACCACTGGCTCGCAGACGGGGGCCCTGGGACAGCCCCGGGCTGAGGTTGGCAGCCGGAGCCACCGGGGGCTGGAGGCAGGGCCGAGTGGGCGGGCGAGTGGCGGGGCCCGCAGCCCGCAGCCCTGGGCTGGGTTTTGAATGGGGCTCCTCCCGTGGCCGCCACACAGGAAGTCCTGGACACAAAGTTCTCATTATGGAATATTTCAGACGCCAACAAAGCCGAGAGGCACACGCGACCCCCCCACTCTCCCCGGGCCCCCCAGGCGCGTGTGGCCCGCGGCTAAGCTGCCGTCCTGGACGCCCGCATCCCGCATCCCACGGGGCCACTTCCGCCGCAGCTCCCGGAGGAGCAGGCACGGCTCCGGGGCCTGGGGCTCTGCCAGCCACGTGGGAGCCGGAAGGAGCTCCTGGCTTCCGTGTGGGACCGCCAGCACCCTGCGCAAAGGCCGGAGACAGGAACAGGCCCCGCACTCGGGGTCAGCAGCGAGGCCCTGTGGCCGGGACAGAGCGGCGAGCAGGGGAGGAGTCCAAGGGCCACGCAGGACGTGGGTGGTGCTGAGCCCCGTGGGGGAGGGGCAGCCAGGAAGCAGGCGGTCGTTCCTGGGGCGGGACCCCCTCCCCCGGCCATGGGACGGCCGCTGTGGCTCCCCTGGGCCCCAGTTGCTGGATTTCAGGGTGAACGGTGTAGGACGTCAGCCGCCGGTCTTCCTCCTGTGTGCCGGTCTTCCTCCTGTGTGCCGAGGGTCTGGTGGGCTGGGACCCGCCCCGTCTCGGCCGCACGGGCTCTTCCTGTCCTACCTGGCAGGTTTTGGCTCCCCTGGCTCCTGGCAGGACTGGTGCTGTTTGCTCCTTGGAAGCTTCCGGACCCGTTCTGGGGGTGGAGAGCTCTGAAGGTGACCCCAGCATTTGGATGGGGTGAGCTGGGGGAGCGCCAGGCGGCCCTGGGGGTGCGTCCGGTGCTGGGCAGGCTTCGGGGACTCCAGGTGGCACCTGTGGGCGCCCGTGCCCCAGCCGTTTGTGCCATCGGGTCACCGCCCCGGCTCTCTGGGCGCCGCTGTCCTCACACCTGTCACTGTCCAGCCCCAGGCCAGCACTGGACACCTGGTGGCCGCGGGCCTTCGTTCCTGGGGGAATCCTGACCCCTGCTGGCCTCCATCGGCGCAGCCGAAGGCAGGGTGGGCGGACAGTGGCCGGGAGAGCGTGCCGAGGAGCTGACCCGGGTCCTGGGTGGAGGCAGGGCCTGGAGTCTTCCGCAGACGGACACACGTGGGTCCTGCTTGGATGAGACCCCGCGGCAGGGGAGCTGGGTGTGGCCGTGCCGCGGGAGGTCTGGAGCCCCCGGCGCCCCAGGTCTCGCCCTGGGTGGTCCCCAGCTCAAGGAGACCCCTGAGGCCGCCTCTGGTCATGTCCACGGCCCGGCTGAGCTAGGCAGGAGCGGGCCCCTCCCCTGGCCACTGAGGGGACAGCGCTGTGCCCCCGGGCTGGGCAGGCGCCGCTCCTCCTCTCCGCCCCCTCCCACCTGGCTCCGTTTCCACGCCCATGAGGTGGGGGTGGCCTTGGGGCCCCGGGGGAGGGCTACGTGGGGGGGCGCACCCCTGGCTGCTCACCCTTTCTGGACCTGACAGGCCTGGGGGGCGCAGGAACCAAGCTACTCCCGGACAGGGTGGGGGCGGGGCTGCCCCTCCGCAGGGTCGGGATCGTGGCCGCCTCCGGGGCCCACTGTGGGGAGGCTCCGGGGTCCCGCGGGGGCCTCCGACGACCTCTCCCAGAGCGGGCCTTCTGTGGACAGGACCCAAGGCCTCTCTGCCAGCACGTGGAAGCCGTGGGCCGTGACTGTGGGCATGTGCGGCAGCGCCGGACCCTGCTCCATCGCCGGAAGCCCGGGGCCTGGGGCCCGAGGCCTGCGCTGACCTCGGGCGGGGAGCTGGAAGGGCGGGACCCGGGCAGGGGTCAGCGGGCGGCCTCCGGCGGGCATGGCGGGCGGGCTGGCGCAGCCGGCCGGGGATTTATAGCAGCGGCCCTGGGGATCCGGTGTCGCCGCGGCCGCTGCCCTGGTTCTGCACCTGCCCTGCTGTCCCCGCCCCCCCATTGTGAAATATTAAACTTTCCGTGGAATACTGAAGGCGAAATATGAAATATTAAACTTGTTCTCTTAAAATATTAAACAGCCCCTCAGGGCTGGGCAAGGATCCGTCCGATTGCTCCCCGGCGCCGCACTTGGCCCCTCACAGGACCCCACAGCGCTGCCTCGGCCTCCCCCCCCCCCTGGGGGCAGGAAGCAGCCGAGGGCGGGCGCGGTGCCCTGGTGTCCAGGGCCTGGTTGCAGTCCTGGCTCCCTGGGAAGGCAGGTGGTGGCCCCAAACCCACAGAGACCAGGGTGGGGCCGGCCCTGCCCTGGCTGCTGGGGCACCTGGGGGTGGACAGCGCATGGGAGAGTTCCCTGCCTTTCAACTAAGCTCCAGGACTCTCTGGCCTCTCCTGGGACACTCCGGGCCCTGGTGGAGGCCCCGCTGCACGGGGAGACCCCAGCCCCCCCCTAGTCGCCGCCCCTTTCTGGAGGCCAAAGTGAGCACTGGGAGGGCCCGGAGGCACCCAGCTCTGCAAGACCCGCCCGGCGGCTGACCACACGTGCCCGGCCCGGGACCACTGCAGGCCCCTCTCCCCAAGGCGTCCTGTTTTCCTAGACTGGTTTATTTATCTGAAAGGCAGAGTCACAGAGAGGTCTTCCATCCACTGGGTCACTCCCCAGATGGCCGCAGCGGCCGGAGCTGTGCCGACCAGGAGCTCCATCCGGGTCTCCCACGGGGGTGCCGGGGCCCCACCACTTGGGCCAACGTCCAGTGCTTTCCCAGGCCACAGCAGGGAGCTGGGTCGGAAGTGGAGCATCCGCGCCCACGTGGGACGCGGGCACCACAGGCAGCGGCTTCACCGCGTGCACCCCAGCGCCGTCTGAACACAGCTCACAGGCCAGAGCCGGCAGGAGGCCGGGCTGGGCCGGGTCCCGGCCCTGGGGGCTGCAGGGGCAGGGAGGGCTCTTTGTGGGGGCAAGGCGAGGGGGTGGGGCCGCGGAAACGGGGGGGGGGGGCTCCCCTCCGCCGTCCCGGCCCCCAGCTGTGAGGCGGGCGCCCCTGGCTAACCCGCAGTGCGCGGCTTCGGTTCGGAGATGGCCTGATAGGGAGACCAGGCCAGATGGCTGGGGGCGGGGCGGGGCGGGGCGGGAGCAGGTGCGGGCGGGTTCCGCAGCCGGGGAGCAGCTGGTGCCCGAGGGCCGCAGATCCCTGGAGCCGGGGGGCCGCCCCCCGGGGGAGAGGCCCTGGTGGGGGCAGCAGGCGAGCTGGGGAGACGGGGCCTGGGCTCCAGGTCAGCGCTCGCCTCCCGCGTGGCCCAGCCCCCCAGGAAGGAGGGGGCGAGGGGGGCGGGCGGACGGGGAGGGGTCCGGGGCCAGGGGCTGAGAAAGCGAGAGGCGAGCGGGCAGTGGGGCTGCGGCTTTACTGAGCGGGGCCGGGGGTGATTCCGGGGCGGGCGGGGGCGTGGCTGAGCCGGGCGGGCCGGGGGCGGGGCTGACCCACGCGGGCGGCTGGCTGAGCTGGTGGGAGTGGGGCCGGGCGCGCGGACCCGGGCGGGCAGGGGCCGGGGGCGGGGCTGAGCCGGGTGGGAGGGGGCGCGGGGCTGAGCTGGTGGGAGTGGGGCCGGGCGCGCGGACCCGGGCGGGCAGGGGCCGGGGGCGGGGCTGACCCAGGCGGGCGGCGGGCCGGGGGCGGGGCTGAGCCGGGTGGGAGTGGGCCCGGGCGCGCTGACCCAGGCAGGAAGGGGCCGGGGCGGCCGCACGGGCCGGGCGGCCTAGGCGTCCTGCTGCTGCACGAAGGGGTTCGGGATGGCCTCCATGCCGTCCTGCGGGCAGATGAGCACCACCGACGTGCCCCTGCACACCACCAGGCCCAGCTGCCGCGTGTCCTCCGTCAGCTTGTACTGGTCGTCGGGGTCTGGGGGTGGGGGAGGGCTGAGGCAGGCGGGGCGAGCCGGCACCCCGCACCCGCACCCCACGCGGACAGGGAGGCGGGCGGAGCACAACAGGCGGCACGGGCTGTTGTCAGGGGCGGGGCGGGGCACGGGGCGGCCTCGGAGAACGCAGCCCCCACGTGGGATCCACCTGCACCACGACCCAGCCCAGGACCCACGGCTGCAGGCCCAGCGCCCCGGGCTCCCCGCACGGCCTGGGCGTCCCCGGGGAGGGGCTGGGGGGGCTGCCTGGGCCCAGGAGCCGCGGCGGGGGGGCCGGCTCACCTCGCATGTGCTCGATGGTGCCGTCCAGCACGAGGTTGAGCAGGGGGTCGAAGCCCTTGAGGATCCCGCTGGCTGGGGCGTGGGGGGGGGCGGCGTGAGGTCGGCACCCGGCCTGGCCCAGGGGGGCCTAGCACGGGCAGAGCAGCCAGCTCCCCCGGTGCGCCCCAGGGTGGGGGAGCCCAGCGCAGGCTGGGATGGGCAGGGCAGCGCGGCCCCTGGGTGGGGGTGCCCAGTGCGCTGCCCGGGGCGCCTGGGCGGTCACTGCTGTTCCGGCTCCATTTCCAACAACTTAAGGACGTGGCTGCACCTGGGCGCTGAGGCCCCGACCCCACCGGCTACAGGGGAGTGAGTGGGCGGGGCCAGCGACCCAGGCCACCGGCCGGCCCTGGGCACCAGCCTGACCGGACAGGAGCACCATGCGAGTCCCGCGGCAGAACACGGGGACCCCGGGCCACAGCCACAGACAGACGGGTTGTGGCACGTGGGCTCGGCGGGGCGTTGAGTGTCACTCCCCGGCAGGAAGAGGCCCTCCAGCCTCTGGGTCACTCCCCAGATGGCCTCAACGGCCGGAGCTGCGCCGACCCGGAGCCAGGAGCCAGGAGCTCCATCCGGGTCTCCCACGCGGGTGCAGGGGCCGCAGCACTTGGTCCACCGTCCACTGCTCTCCCAGACCACAGCAGGGAGCTGGGTCGGAGGGGAGCAGCCGGGACTCGAACCCGCGCCCCTATCGCACCGTGGGGGCTGCAGTGATGGACAAGCCCTGGGTCCCCGCCCCCCACGCGGGAGACCCGGATGGAGCTCCTGGTCCTGCCCGGGCTGCGAACCAGAGAGGGGAGGTCTCGCGGCTTTCCGAATGAAATGCGGGTGGACTTAAGTGTCTGGGCCAGAAGTGGCCGCTGACCACAGGGCGTGCAGGCCGCGCCCCCTGGCGGGCGCTGGTGGCAGCGCGGGCCCGGGCACCGGCACGACCAGGGGGTGCCGGCGGGGGGGCCCGCGCCCGGGGGAGGCCCTGGTGGGGGCAGCAGGCGAGCTGGGGAGCCGGGGCCGCCCTCGGCCTCTCGGGCCCGCGAACGCGCGGAGCGGGCGGCCTCACCTTCGCGGCCTCCCTGGAACTTCACCCGGATCGTCTTGTCGATGTACTTGGACAGGTCCAAGATGCTCTCCTTCTTCTTCTTCTCTTTGTCCTGCGGGGAAAGCAGAGCGCGTGAGGCAGGGGGCGCGGTCCGACTTCAAGCTGCCCGCCCCGGCTCCGCCGCGCGCTCACCGCCATCTTGCCGCCCCGCGCCGCTCTGCGCAGGCGCCGCCCCGCGGCCTTTGACCCCAGGCGCGCGTGCGCATGCGCGACGCATGCGCGCCGGCGCCCCCGGCGGTGTTGCCGGGAAACATCTGCCGACGGCGGCGGCTGGACCGGCCGATATGGCGGCGGCGCTGGCGCTGGCGCGGCTCGCGGCGGCCTCGCTGCTCTTCGCGGCCCAGGTGAGGCTGCGCCGGCCCTGACAGCCCCGCGGGCCGCGGCTGCTCTGCCCCGACAGCGCCAGGCCCCGCGTGGGGCCGCGCTCCGCCCGCCCCGCGGCCGCCGCCTCCGGGACCCCGGTCCCCCGCGTCCGCCGCAGCGGGGCCGGGGCCCTGCCGTGACCTTGCGGGCTGTGCCGCTGTCCGCTCCGCTCCCGGCCGCGGCCCCTGGGTGGGTCCCGGCCGGCCGGCCGGCTGCGCTGGGGCCAGGGTCCGCCCACCCCGCTCCGAGCCTCAGTTTCCCCGTGGGGTTGCGGGGCAGCGTCCCGGGCCGGCCCTGGCGTGGGGGCCGCGCTCCGGCGTCCGCCCGGTGACCTTGGATGGGGGCCGCCGCTGGGCGCGGGGGTCGGTCCCCTGCAGCCGCGGGAGGTCGCGGCCCCGAGTGGCCGGCGGGGCTCTGGACTCGGGGCCCCCGCTGTGGCCCGGCTTGCGGCGTCCCTGGCGGCCGACGACCCTCGCGGAGCTCCCGGGGCCCGAGCCGTGGGGGCCCGAGGCGGCCAGGCCTTGTGCGGGGCCCGCCAGCGCCCCACGCGGGAGGCCCCTCCGGTGGGCGTGGGGCTGCGCCGGGGACTTTGTCCTGGGGAGCCAGGGAGGCCGTGTCCGGCCCAGGAGAGCCAGGCTCTGCCCCGGGACGCCGCGGTGGGGGTGGAGTTAGGGCCGCTGAGCGGGAGGCCGCCCGGACACTCCTGAGCCCACCTGCTCCCCGGCCTGCCTCCCGGAGATGTGTGGGCCCCTGCCCGGCTACGCAGGCTGGAGCCCAGCGCCGCCCCGGAGTCGGGGTCCCCCCTGCTCCCCCTGCCTGGAGTCGGGGTCCCCCTCTGCTCCCCCTGCCTGGAGTTGGGTCCCCCTGCTCCCCTGCCTGATTTGGGGTCCCCTCTGCTCCCCCACCCGGAGTCGGGGTCCCCTCTGCTCCCCCATCCGGAGTCGGGGTCCCCTCTGCTCCCCCCTTCCTGGAGTCGGGGTTCACTCTGCCCCTCCACCTGGAGTCGGGGTCCCCCCCTGCTTCCCCTGCCTGGAGTTGGGGCCCCCTCTGTCCCCCAGAGTGGGGTCCCCTCTGCTCCCCCCAGGAATCAGGGTCCCCCTGCCTGGATCGGGGTCCCCCTCTGCCCCCGCTGGGCTCCCTGTGTGCATCGGCCCCACCGTGGCTCTGCTGGTCACTGAGTGGCCCCCTGCAGAGCCCAGGGCGTCCTCGGGCCTGGCCCCCAGGATTCCGTTAGAGCGAGCGAGGGCGATGTCCTCCGTCCACTGGGTCCACTCCCCCACGTGAGTGCAGGGCCTGAGCACGGCATCTCCCACGGCTTCCCCGGCGCCATAACCGGGAGCTGGAGAGGAGCAGCGGACTTGAACCGGCGCCCGTGTGGGATGCCGGTACCGGCCGTGCAGCAGCTCTGTCGGTCTGCCCCGGCGGGGGGCCAGCTCTGGGGGGGAGAGCCTGCCCCCGCCCCCAGACCCCACCTCTGCTCCTGTCCTAGGACGCGTCACCAGTGAGCAGGCACAGGGCTGGTTTGGGGCTGGACTCCCGGTCTCATCGCAGACTGCTCCCCGGGGCCGGGGGCTGGGGCTCTGGACAGCGAGTGGATGCGTGGACACCACGACTGGCCAGGGGGAGGGGCTGGGAGTAGGGGCTCCGGGTCCTGGGGGGGCAGGGAAGGAGCTGCTCGGCCAGGTGCCCTGGGGACGGCGGCCCGTGCGCTCCCTCCATGCTGTGGACTTGCTTCCCTGAGCCAGGCCGCGGTCCCCACGTGTCACACACAGCTGTCACATGGGGTCTGCGCCCTCACGTGTCATGTCTGTGTTATGGGGTGAGGTCTCACATGTCACATGTGTTACGTGGGGTGAGCCCTTGCGTGTCTGTGGGGTGTGTGGCCGAGCCTTGCGTGGCGCCCTCTGGGTGCTGTTGTGCGGGTGATGGTGCAGGGTGCCCCAGTGCAGGTGCTGGGGGGTCCCCGAGTCAGGGCGCCGCGCTGCGTGTTTGTTGTCAGCCGCGTGGCTGTCGCCTGTGTGTTTCACGGCAAGTCTTGGGCGTGTGCAGCCCCGCGGGAGCAGGGAGCAGGAGCCTTAGAGGTGGGCTGGGCTCTGACGTGCCCTCCCCAGGGGGCCTGGGGTCAGGCCGTGCTGGCTGCGGCCTCCCAGACCCCCATCCGTGGGCCAGAGCAGCTGGACCACAGGGGTTGGCCGTGGGGGGGGGGGCGCAGGGGGTCTCACTGCCGCCCCCAGGACGGCGCCGGTGCCGCCACCGTGGTCCAGCCCACGTCTCCCTGTGAGTGCAGGCTCCAGGGCCAGCCTGCCGAGGGGCTCCGAGGGCTCCTCCTGGTCACCTCGGGCTCAGGGCCCCAGGCAGCCGCGCCCAGCCCTGTGGGGAGGTGTGGGAGCGGGGAAGGCGGGCAGGGGCTCTGCCTCGCTGCTGGCCTGGGCCCGGTGCTGCTCACGGCCCTGCACTTTGGCCCTGGTGCCTCTGGCCCTTGGCCCGCCGCCTGCTGTGTGGCTCTGGGGCCCTCTGATCCCAGCACTGGCGGGCAGTGTCAGGCAGACTGCTGGGGTGCCGGCCACCCACCCAGCGTCCCGCCCGGCCTCGCATCAGGGTCTCTGCCCTGGCCCACCGTGTGCCTGCTGGTGCCACCCCGCCGCACTGCCTGGGTGGGCGACCTGGCCCCATGTGGCCAGGCCCCTGCCCGGGTCCCGAGGCGCAGGGCAGGGCTGCAGCGTGGTCCCCGCCCGCCCGCAGGTGGCCGGCGAGTACGGGATGCTGCGTGTGGTGTCCCAGACGGAGACGCTCAGGGCAAGGACTACTGCGTCCTGTACAACCCGCAGTGGGCGCCCCTGCCGCACAGCCTTGGCAAGGCGGTGAGTGCCGGGGGGGGGGGGGGGCGGGAGTGCCGGGGGTCGGGTGAGTGCCCGGTGTGGAGGGGGCAGAGGGGGGGTACTGAGCGCCCAGGGGTAGGGGGCGGTGAGTATACCGGGGGGTGGGGTGGGTATTGGGTGCCCAGGGGTAGGGGGCGGTGAGTGCCGGGGGGGCGGGGGTACTGGGCTCCCAGGGGTAGGGGGCGGTGAGTACCGGGGGCGGGGGGGTACTGGGCGCCCAGGGGTAGGGGGCGGTGAGTGCCGGGGGTGGGTGGGTACTGGGCGCCCAGGGGTAGGGGGCGGTGAGTGCCGGGCATGCGAAGGGGCGGGGGGTTCCATTCGTGTGCAGCGTGCGGCCATGCATGTGTGGTGTGTGTGTGTGCGCCCAGTGGCTACTTCCCTCTCCCGGTCCACGAGCGAGGGCCTCTGGGAGCCAGGGCTGTGCCTCCTCCGCTCTGGGCCCTGCGGGTGGCACCTGCCCGTGCCCTAAATCGCGAGGCCGCCTCACTGTGGTGTCTCCGGACGGGGCCCCTAGGACACGTGGGCTGGGGCACGTGTGAGGCCGGAGCCTGGGCTGCAGCAGGGCCCTGTCTCGGGGAGCCGATGCGGCCCCCGGCAGCTCACCGAGGGCCCCCACCCCCCAGTCTCTCCTGCAGCTGCACAACTGGACGGGCTCCCTGCTCTGCTCGGCGGCCGACCTCCCCGCCGGCGGCTTCCGCAGCCGGCTCCCGCTGGTGGCGCGCGGCAACTGCACCTTCTACGAGAAAGTGCGGCTGGCGCAGGGCGGCGGGGCGCGCGGGCTGCTCGTCGTCAGCAGGGAGAAACTGGTGCGCGGGCTCGGGGGGGGGGGGGGGGAGGCGGGGGGGGGCTCCGGGCCTGGGGCTGACCCCGCCCCCTCCCCGCCAGGTGCCCCCCGGGGGCAACAAGACCCAGTACGAGGAGATTGGCATCCCCGTGGCCCTGCTCAGCCATGACGACGCGCTGGACATCTTTGGGGTGGGCCGGGGTCCGGGGAGGCGCCGCGCGGGGGGGCCTCGCTGGCTGTGGGTGTGGGTGGGCAGGGTCGGAGGCGGCGCCCGTGGCCAGCCCCCGGGTTCTCCCCCCGGCAGCGGTTCGGCAGTGCGGCGAGGGCGGCGCTGTACGCCCCCAAGGAGCCGGTGCTGACTACAACCTGGTCATCATCTTCATCATGGCCGTGGGCACCGTCGCCCTCGGGGGCTACTGGGCCGGGAGCCGGGACGTGAAGAGGTGAGTGCTGGGGAGGGGCAGCCCGCCCGGGCCCCGGAGCCCTGTGTGCGTGGTTCCCGCTCAGGTGCGGGTGGGGGAGGCGGTGGGTCCCCGCGTGGCCCGGCCTCTGTCCGGGGGCGCCTCACCCGCGTCCCCGTGCGGGCCCCAAGAAGGTACCTGAAGCAGAAGCGCGACGAGGGCGCCGAGAAGCGGGAGGACACGGCGGTGGACGTGACGCCGGTCATGATCTGCGTGTTCGTGTTCACCTGCTGCTCCATGCTGGTGCTGCTCTACTACTTCTACGACCAGCTCGGTGCGCGGCGCGGTGGGGCGTGCGTGCTGGGTGTGTGCGAGGCGCGCATGGGGGGTGGGGCCCGGGGGTGGGGCGTGGTGCTGGGAGCGTGCGTGGTGTGTGTGCTGTGCGTGCTGGGAGCGTGCGTGATGTGTGCGCGGTGCGTGCTCGGGCAGGCGCGGGGTGCTGGGTGCGTGCGAGGCGCGCAGGGGGCATTGGGCCCGGGCCGCCTCCCAGCCCGGCCTCCCTGCACCTGCAGTCTACGTCATCATTGGGATCTTCTGCCTGGCCTCGGCCACCGGCCTCTACAGCTGCCTGGCGCCCCTGGTCCGCAAGCTGCCGTTCTGCGCGTGCAGGTGAGGGCGGGCCTCGCCCAGGCCTCCCCGCGTGGCCGGCCTGCCCAGCGAGCGCCCCCAGCCCTGGGCCCGAGTCCCCGTCTCCCCGCATCCGGACGGCCCCGCGGGCCCAGGACGCCTGTGGCTGCTGGCGGGGCGGCCTGGGGCTGAGCGCCGCCCTCCCGCGCCAGGGTCCCCTACCTGCACAAGCGCCCGCAGGCCCGCATGCTGCTCCTGGCGCTGCTGTGCGTCGCCGTCAGCGTGGTGTGGGCCGTCTTCAGGAACGACGACCGGTGAGCGCCCCTCCCGCCCCGCCGTCCTCAGCTGCCCCGGCCTGGGCTGGCCTGCACCGGCCGCCGGCCGCGCCACTTCTGGGCCCGCCTGTGTCATGTGAGCTCTGATGGGGATCTGGGCACGACGCAGCGGCCCTGCCCGTGCCGCCGGCCCCGCCGACACCCGATCCGTGTGCCCGCTCCCGGCCTGGGGCCGTGACAGGGCCGAGCGCCTGGCGCCACGCTGGAGGTGCCCCCCCACACACACCCCCGGCCACTGACACCATCTGGCGCGGCCCCCAAGCCGAGCCGCGGCCAAGTGCTCTGGGCAGCCTTAGCTGAAGATGTTCGAGTGCCATGTACGCAGAGAGGAAGCGGCTCAGGGCCCGAGCCGGCCACGCGGCTGCCGCCGTCCTGGGGTGGTGGCGCGGCCACTGCTGGGGGCCTCGCTTTGCTGGTCACTGGGCCTGTGTCCCAGAGACACGGGCTTGGGGACGTGGGCTTGTGTAGCCAGGTGTCCAGCAAGGGGCGGGGGCATGGGAGCGGGAGAGGGCGTGGGCTGGGCGTCCCCCGGGCCCTGCCCCCACGCGGTCTGGGCCCCAGCGTGCTCCCTCGCCCCAGGGCTGCCCCGCGCGGCCTCTCTCGGCCTGCACCTTTGTCCCCCGTGTGGGCGGCTGAGGTGGAGCTGGTGACGCGGCCTCGCCTCCCCGCCCCGG
The DNA here is from genome assembly GCF_033115175.1 of Lepus europaeus. Classification (NCBI taxonomy): domain Eukaryota; kingdom Metazoa; phylum Chordata; class Mammalia; order Lagomorpha; family Leporidae; genus Lepus; species Lepus europaeus. The sequence continues at coordinate 582,137 of NW_026909023.1, read as the reverse complement.
CAGGTGGGCCTGGGTGCTGCAGGACGCCTGGGCATTGCCTTCTGCCTGTACATGCTGAGGACCATCCGCCTCCCCACGTTCAAGGTGAGGCCCCCCCGCCCCCCCGCTCTCCCTGAGGCTCTGGGGTCCCGGGTGCCCGGCCCTCGTCCAGGGGCCCGGCCACTTCCCCCCTCAGGACCCGGGCCCCCCACTCTCCCTACTGCTCTGGGGTCCCAGGGGCCCAGCCACTTCCCCCCTCAGGCCCCGGGCCCCCCCCCCCGCTGCTCTGGGGTCCGGGGGCCCGACCACTTCCCTCCCTCAGAACCCGGGCCTCCCCCCCCCCGCTGCTCTGGGTCCCAGGGGCCCGACCACTTCCCTCCCTCAGGCCCCGGCCCCCCCCCCCCCCCCCGCCGCTGCTCTGGGGTCTGGGAGCCCGAACACTTCCCCGCTTGGTCCCAGCGAGGTCTCCAACCTGGGAGGGGGCTGGAGTTGGGGGGGCGGCAGGGCCTCCCTCAGCTCCCCACCCCACCCCACCCCCGCCCACAGTCCTGCACGTTGCTGCTGCTGGTGCTCTTCCTCTACGACGTCTTCTTTGTCTTCGTCACACCTTTCCTGACCAAGGTGCGCCCGCGCCCTGCCCCCACGCCCGGGCCCTGACGCCCCACACAAACTCTGTCCCCCCCCCCCGTGAGCCCTGCCCCCACGCCCGGGCCCTAACGCCCCACACAAACTCTGTCCCCCCCCCCCCGTGAGCCCTGACCCCCCTACGCCCGGGCCCTGATGCCCCGCACAAACCCTGACCCCTCCATGGGCCCTGACGCCCCCACAATCCCTGGCCCCCCTGTGAGCCCTGACCCCCCTACGCCCGGGCCCTGATGCCCCCACAATCCCTGGCCCCCCTGTGAGCCCTGACCCCCATGCCCGGGCCCTGACGCCCCACAATCCCTGGCCCCCCTGTGAGCCCTGCCCCCATGCCCGGGGCCCTGATGCCCCCACAATCCCTGGCCCCCCTGTGAGCCCTGCCCCCCACGCCCGGGCCCTGACACCCCCCACAATCCCTGGCCCCCCCTGTGAGCCCTGACCCCCCTACGCCCGGGCCCTGATGCCCCGCACAAACCCTGACCCTCCATGGGCCCTGACACCCCCACAATCCCTGGCCCCCCTGTGAGCCCTGACCCCCCCCACACCCGGGCCCTGACGCCCCCACAATCCCTGCCCCCCCCGTGAGCCCTGCCCCCCACGCCCGGGCCCTGATGCCCCCACAATCCCTGCCCCCCCCCGTGAGCCCTGCCCCCCACGCCCGGGCCCTGACGCCCCACAATCCCCCCCCCATGAGCCCTGGCCCCCCTGTGAGCCCTGCCCCCCACGCCGGGCCCTGACGCCCCCACAATCCCTGCCCTGCCCCCCACGCCCGGGCCCTGACACCCCCACAATCCCTGGCCCCCCTGTGAGCCCTGACCCCCCCTACGCCCGGGCCCTGACGCCCCGCACAAACCCTGACCCCTCCATGGGCCCTGACGCCCCCACAATCCCTGCCCTGCCCCCCACGCCCGGGCCCTGACGCCCCACAATCCCCTCCCCGTAAGCCTGCCCCCCACGCCCGGGCCCTGACGCCCATCCTGTGCAGAGTGGGAACAGCATCATGGTGGAAGTGGCCACGGGGCCTGCGGACTCGGCCCACGCACGAGAAGGTGCGTCTCACAGGCGGCTGGGGTGGGGGTGGGCGCCTGGCTGCCCAGGGGGGCTCCTGGAGCCCTCGGGCCCCTCCGCTCTGCCGTCCCGCAGCTGCCCATGGTCCTGAAGGTGCCCCGGCTCAACGCCTCGCCGCTGGCCCTGTGTGACCGGCCCTTCTCCCTGCTGGGCTTCGGGGACATCCTGGTGCCAGGTACTGAGGCGGGGGCCGCCCGGGCCCTCGGGGGTCAGAGGTCTTCGGAGTGATGGTGGGGAGGGCCCCGGCTGGGAGGCTCTGAGCGGGCCATGCCCACCGGCTGCCTGGCTGCACCTGGCCTGCGGCTGGGGGGCGGAGCTCCGCCCACGACCCCGCCCCACACAGCGGGTGCGCCCGCCCCGCCCGTCTCTCCCCAGGGCTGCTGGTCGCCTACTGCCACAGGTTTGACGTCCAGGCACAGGCATCCAGAGTCTACTTCGTGGCCTGCACCATCGGTGGGTCCCGGCCCGCCCCGTCCCGGGGTGCCGCCGCCTTTGTCCCCGGGGTGCCGCCCCCCTCCCTGCGGTGCCACCCCCCTGTCCCCGGGGTGCCCCCTCCATCCCCAGGGTGCCCCCTCTGTCCCCAGGGTGCCCCCTCCGTCCCCGGGGTGCCCCCTCCATCCCCGGGGTGCTCTCCCTGTCTCCGGGGTGCCCCCTCCGTCCCCGCGGTGCCCCCCTCCGTCCCCGGGGTGCCCCCTCCGTCCCCGGGGTGCCCCCTCTGTCCCCGGGGTGTCCCCCCCAGTCCCTGCGGTGCCGCCTGGGCTGCACCGGGTGCCCCCCTCCGTCCCCTTTGGCCTGGGCTTTGCCGAGTTGTCACCAAAGCCGTGTACCCTGCCGCCGCTGTGGGCCGGTCCGTGGGTGGCCGCGGCAGCCGGGTGACGCGCCTGTCCCTGCAGCCTACGGCCTGGGCCTCCTGGTGACGTTCCTGGCGCTGGTGCTGATGCAGCGCGGCCAGCCGGCACTCCTCTACCTGGTGCCCTGCACGCTGGGCACGAGCTGCGCCGTGGCGCTCTGGCGCCGGGAGATGGGCGCCTTCTGGAGCGGCAGCGGCTTTGCGGTGAATACCGGTTTGCTATGACTGCAGGGTGGGTCCCCGCCGCCGGGCCCGTGGGGTTCGCTCCTCCCTCCCTCCCTCCCCGTCCTCCGCTGCGCCCCGGCCCCTCCCGAGCCCAGTCCCTAGCACCAGTCTGGTGTGGCCGTCGGCCCCAGCCGGTGGGGAGCGCCTCCCCCAGGCCCGACGGACGCTCCAGAGACCCGAGGCCGCTTGGGTGCAGAGCCCAGTGCAGGAAGGTGTGGGGCCGTGGCGGGGTCCCTCGGGGCCGCCCTCGCGGGAGGCAGCCAAGGCCCCAGACCCCGCGGGCAGGGCAGGTGTGTCCCACATCGGGCCTTGGCGGTGGCATCGCCGCGGCCGCTTCAGATGACCCCGGCCCTTGGTTTTGAGGTCCCCGGACCCCGGGAGGAGCAGCGCTGCCGCCCGGGGTGGGGGGCCTTCCTCCCCCTCCTTTCTCGGGGAGTCTGGAGACGCAGAGAGAGCGCCCGCCTGCCGGTTCCCAGCCTTGGTGGAGCAGAACCGGGGCTCCCCGCCGGCGCAGGGCCCAGCACCTTCCCAGGCGCGTCCGCAGGGAGCCGGACCGGAAGTGGCAACCGTGTGGGATGCCGGCGGCTCCACCACCGGGACCGTGGCGCACTTAGTCCTGAGAGGCCCCGGGAGACCCCGCAGGCCTCGGCCGTCCTCCCCCGCACGGGGCGCGCTCTGCCCCCCTCCGCTCCCGGCTCACGGGGCTCCTCTCCCTGCAGAAGGACCTCCTCCGACTCCGTGGGCCGCCACGCCCACCGACGGCCCCCAGCCTCCAAGGACCCGCAGCCTCCATGTGAAGACGTGGCCAGCCCCGCCCTGCCTGCCGCGCAGCCCCCCAAGCCGCAGCCCCCCGGGCCGGCAGTGCCCGAGGAGGCCGGGGCTGGAGCCCCTGCCCGGGAGCCCGACAGCCCCCGAAGTCCCCGCAGCCCCACGGGCGCGGACGAGGCCCGGAGCAGCACCTCAGCCTAGGGCGGGGGAGGCAGGACTCGGCCAAAAAGCCGTCTACACCCGCGGGAGGGGGAGACGGCGCGGCCGCCGCGCGGACCAAGACCTGCGCCGGGCGCCCTCCCCACATGGTGCTCAGCCCCCTGCCAGGTGCCCGGCTCCAGCCCTGCCCCCTGCGCGGCAGCCTCTCCCTGGCCCGGGGCACAGGACCGGGCAGTGCGGCCACGTTTGGTGCTTCCTCGGCTGCTGCCCGCCAGGCGCAGGGCCCGGCGGGATCCCGGTCTCCGCCCCGGTGGTCCAGACGCCAGGGCCTCGGGCCGCCGGCTGCCGCTCTGCTGGGGCCGGGCTCCGAGGGCGGCCTGTGGGGGTCACAGACGAGGCTGCGCCCCGGCCCGGCTCCTCTCGGGGGCCCAGGGGTTGCCAGCCGCCCGCCGGGGAGGTTTAATAAAAGGTCACGGCTGAACGTGTGGTGGTGTCGCCTGGTGGGGGGCGGGCCCGCTTGGCCTCTCCCTGCACTCCCGCACCGCCACCCACCTGCAGGGCTGAGCCGCCCACGCGGGAGCGCGGGCTGTGCGGGCCGGCGTGGCGTCCTCTACCTCACCGGCTCTCTGGGCCCAGGACAGACGCCCACCGGAGAGCCCACAGGCGCGCCGGCACCAGGGCAGAGACGCTCGGGTCCCCTCTGCGCGTCCACGGGACACGGAGACACCGGCCCCAGACGCGCCCGCCCTCCACGCCGAGGCCAGCATCTCTGGGTGGCGGCCGGGCCGGAAGCAGCAGCAGGGACGCCCTGGACGCCGAGGCCGGTCTGCGCCTTCCTCGAAGCCATGTTCCACTCCACTGCGGGGCGGGGATTGTGGCCCCGTGTTGGGGCCTGGGGCCGGGCCGGGGCTCGGCGGCGCGGTGCCCCAGGCGGGCTGGCCTGTGTCTGCCTCTGTTGGATCTGAGATTAAATGTAGCTTTTGATACTTGGCCTGCTCTCCTGTGCCTGGGGGTGGGCGCAGGGCCGGGGTGGAAGGAACCGAGACAGCCCGGCCGGCGTTTCCCCACGTGGCGGCCGCGCCCTGCCAGCTCCCGGGGCTGACCCTGTGGTCGTGAATCCCCAAGGGGGCAGACGTGCCGGCGTGGGGGGGGCACGACCACCTGTGGCTGCTGCTCGTGGCTGTGACCACCCACTGGCAGGAGACGGGCGTGTCGCTGTCCTTCCACAGCCCCCGGGAGTCTGATGGCCTCGTCCCGACCTGGTCACCTCCCGAAGGTCCTGCAGTGGACGAAGAGCCGGTCTGGAGCGCCCTCCTGGGCCGTCCGGCCGGGGGCCTGCCCTGGGGGCTGACTGTGGCGCAGCCTCTGAGCCCAGACCCCGCCACCCCGTGCCTGAGCATCCCAGCCGCTCTGCTCCAGAGCGGCCCCAGCTAACGCACCTGGGAAGGCGGCGGTGATGGCCCAAGCGCTGAGGCCCTGCCACCCACGGGGGAGACCGGATGGAGCTCCTGGCTTTGGCCTGGCCCAGCCCCGGCTGTTGTGGCCACAGGGAATGAACCATCAGTGGCTGGAAGATTCTCTCCGTCCCCCTCTCTGCTTAACAAATACATCAATTTTAAAAAAAGATTTATTTGAAAGAGAGAAAGGGAGAGAGAGGTCTTCCCTCTGCTGGGTCACTCCCCAAATGGCCGCAATGGCCAGGGCTGGGCCAGACCGAATCCAGGAGCCAGGGGCTTCCTCCAGGTCCCCCCTGTGGCTGCAGGGCTGACGCACTCGGGCCATCGGCCACTGCTCCCCAGGCACAGTAGCCGGCGGCCGCACTAGAAGTGGAGCAGCCGGGACTCGAACCGGTGCCCCCATGGATGTCGGCATGGCAGCTGGCAGCTCTGCCCACTGTGCCGCAGATGCTGGCCGCCAATGAATCCATCTGGCAAAAACAAGACCCTGCTTTGCCAGCCGCTGCGCAGACCCAGGCCACGGCAGGGCTGGGCGGGGGCCTTTCCCTCGCTGACCCCTGACCGTGGACGCGGGGTGGTGCGTGGTTGAGGGGCAGTGGGCACCAGCCACGTCCCCCCTTGTTGGACAGGAAGGCCCGTGCACACGGAGCAGCACAAGGCCCCCGCGGGGAAGGGGCACTGAAGCCAGCTCGGGGTCTCCCCGGGTCTCCCCCTCTCAGAAGCCCAAGGCAGACCCAGTCCCGGCCCCGTGTCCCAGCCGGGTGGTCGCTCGGCCTCTGTGGCCTGGGATGGAGCCTGGACATAGCCAGGTCAGGTCAGGCGCTCAGAACGGCTCCTCGCCACTGACGCCGCCCCCGCCCCCGGGCCAGCGAGCTGGGTCCTGGTCCCCACAGCTGCCGGTGGGCCCGGCCTCGGGGAGGGTGGGGGCCTGGGTCCGGGAGCGCTGGCGCCAGGTTCTGTTTCCGCCCACGCAGGAGCCCAGCCCGGAGTCTCTGAGTTGGACTTAGCAGAGGGGAGCTTTGGGGGTCTCACTGAAGCCAGGCAGGGCTGATTCCTCGCCCACCATGACCCTGCCACCCGGCTACCACCCACCTGCCCACTGCCCACTGCCCACCCGTCCACCTGTCTACCCATCCACCTGCCCACTGCCCACCTGTCTACCCGTCCACTGCCCACCCGTCCACCTGTCTACCCATCCACCTGCCCACTGCCCACCTGTCTACCCGTCCACTGCCCACCCGTCCACCTGTCTACCCATCCACCTGCCCACTGCCCACCCGTCCACCTGTCCACCCGCCCACCTGTCTACCCATCTACCTGCCCACCCGCCCACCTGCCCACCCGTCCACCTGTCCACCCGCCCACCTGTCTACCCATCTACCTGCCCACTGCCCACCTGTCGACCTGCCCACTGCCCACCCGTCCACCTGTCACCCGCCCACCTGTCTACCCATCCACCTGCCCACTGCCCACCTGTCTACCCATCTACCTGCCCACTGCCCACACCGTCCACCTGTCCACCCGCCCACCTGTCTACCCATCCACCTGCCCACTGCCCACCTGTCTACCCATCTACCTGCCCACTGCCCATCCGTCCACCTGTCCACCCTCGCACCTGTCTACCCATCCACCTGCCCACTGCCCACCTGTCTACCTGTCCACCCGCCCACCTGTCTACCCATCTACCTGCCCACTGCCCACCCGTCCACCTATCCACCCATCCACCTGTCCACCATCTGTCCATCTACCCACTCCTCTCCCATCCCTCACCCACCTCCCACCCTCCCGTCCAGCCACCCACCCGTCTGCTGGCCACCTGGCCACCCCCCTCCCAGTCAGCCTGCTGTGTGCCGGGAACTCCACTGGGGGCTGGGGACAGTCAGGTGTGTGGCCTGGGGCTGGGCCCGGTGAGGACAGACAGGGCCTGGGTCAGTGCCCGCGCTCTGGGGCCACCCTGGGAGTCCCCCCTCTGTCTCAGGGGCACAAAGAGGCTCTCCCCGCAGGGCGGGGCTGCCGCTGAGCCCCAGGACTGGGGTGGGGGTTGTGGAGCTCAGCCGGAGAGGGGCAGGGGTCCCCAGGGAGTCGGGGCTCAGGGCCCCCGCCCCGGGGCACAGAACAGCCGGGCAGGGGTCAGCGAGGGCGGCCCCCAGGGCTGTGGGGCTCCCCAGAGGTTAGAACCCTTCCCTGGGCACGGGAGGGGGCGCGCTGGGGGCAGGGAAGAGGTCCCCAGGGCCCCTCCCCCGCAGAAACCCCCGCCGAAGGCACCAACGGGTGGGCGCCCGCGGTGGTGGCCCGGGCTGCCCTGAGAGAAGCCCCTTGGAGACGCGGGAGGGCGGGCTGGGGGCGGCGGGGGGCCGTGGACGTCGTGTCCGCGGCGAGGTCCCGTGGGGGACCTAGGGGAGGGCGGGAGTGAACGCGCGGGGGAGCTGGGATGCGGACCCGGAGCTCCCGAATAGTAAGAACGCGGCGGCTTTGCACACCCCTGCCCGGGGGCCGCGCCCGGGAAGCCCCGCCCCCAGCGGAGCCCCGCCCCGCGGAGGCCCCCGCCCCCCTCGGTCCCGGCTCGGGCTGGGTTGCCGCCGCGGTGCAGCGTCGTCGCCCGGAGCGCGGTGAGTCGGGGTCGCCCTGCGCCCCTGCGCCTCGCCAGGACCCGGGGCTGTGCGGACGCCGCCGGGGCCCCGTGCAGGACCCCACAGTTTCCCAGGCTGCCCCCCAGACTGTGCCAAATCCAGACGGCCGTCCTGGGCCTCGCCCACGGCTGGGGAGGGGCGTCCTGACAGGTGCCCAGGGCAGACCGGGGGACTGAGGCTGGGGGCTGGGGGGCGATGCGCTCGGGCAGGGGTCTCTGGGCGGTCCCCTGTGGACGCCTTTTTCACGTCTCTGAGACGCTGGGGGTGGGAAGGCCCGGGCTCCAGGGGTCCCAGGGCGTGGGGAAGGGGTTGCGTGGAAGGCCACTGCTCGGGCGTCAGTGCGTCACCCTTGTGGGCCAGAACCCTGTGTCACCCACACCCCCCCAGCACGTCGGCCATGGCCCTGGGGTCTGAGAGACGGAGGCGTGATGGTGCGTGACGGTGCGTATGAGACCGCGTGTCTCAGGTGTAGTCGTGCCTGGGGTCCCAGCTGCGGGCTGAGTGGCCGTGGCCCTGAGTGGCCAAGCTGGTGGCTCCGTCCGTGCTCTGATGGCACATCGTGACGCTTGGGGGGGCGCCCGGTGGGGTCCCGGCAGCGGTGTTGGGGCCCACTCTGGGGACGCCCCGCCCTCATGCTCTCCCCCTGTGGGGGAGTGGGGTTGGGGGCTCTCGGGCCTGCGGGCCTCGCTGTCCGTTCCCGGGAGGCGTGGGCGTTAGCGGGCACCTGGCCCGGGCCTGGGCGCTGACCGCCACCCCTTCGCCCCCAGCCTCATCGTGGGGGCCATGCAGGAGAAGCCGGAACTCTAAGGGTTGGGTTTGTGGGAGGAGGGACAGGGAGCAGAGAGCAGAGCGCCCGCCCAGCCCCCTCACGTCATCTGCCAGGTGAGGGTAGCCCTGGGGGCGCAGGGCTGCGGCGGAGCTGCCCCCCACCGGCAGAAGCCTCCGCACTCCGCCAGGCTCCCCTCTGGTGGGCGCTGGGCTGTGTGGCCGTAGCTGGAGATCCCAGAACAACACGATGACGCAGGGACGGTCCCCGCCGTGAGGAACCCCGTCCGTCGGGCACGGCTCCCTCAGGGGGCTGCGCCAGCTCTGAGTGGAGGCCGAGGGCTCACACTGCACCCAGAGCCCGGCCCGGGGGCTCCATGGGGTTCAGGGGCACACGGAGGGCAAGGCTGCCTGGCGCCAGGCGTACCCCTCCTCTGAGACCCCCACTCGTTTTATCTGGCCCAGGGTGGGCGGTGGGCAGGCTGCGGCCAGCGCCTGTCCCCGCCCGCCACAGCTGAGCCCTTCCTCCCAAGGCTGGGCGGGCGGGGAGGGGGCTGCCCAGGTCCCCCCCACACACCGAGAGGTCTCTTCCCACGGAGACCCAACAAAAAGTCCCGGGACAAAGAGGGAGGAGGGAGCCGAAGCCGATTAGGTTTCCTGTGTTTTGCTGAGTGATTTATTGGGGGGGGGGGTGTCTGGCCCCGCTCCATTTGAGTGGGCCAAGAGAGGGGGATGGGGAGGCATGAGGGGGCAACAGAGAGACCCGGACGACGCCGACTGCTCAGCTCCCTCCCATGCCCACCCTGGCAAGTGCTGGGCCCCCGCCACCCAGCGGGAGACCCGGATGGCGCTCCGGCTCCAGCCCTGGCCATTGTGGGCGTCTGGGTAGTGACCAGAGGAAGCTCTCTCTGTCCGTGTCTCCTTAATTAATTAATTAGAAAGCCAGCCTGGGTTTGGACCCAGCCCCCCCCTCCCCCAGGCTCCACCATCGGCCACAGGACCTTGGCCAAAGCCTGGCTCCGGCCACAGCGGAGCCGCCGCAGCCGAAGCCGGGAGCTCTCTCTCCTTCCTGTTGTTGTAGCAAAAAGCTGACCTGGGCAGATACAGAGAGAGATACAGCGGGGCCCAGGGTCCGGAGAAGCGGGCGCTTGTTACAAGCTATCCCACTCTTACCGATTGAAACCACACCCATCACCCTCGCCCAGCCCCGCACCTGGGGCACTGGGCTGTTGGAGCCTGAGGGTGCCTGGGGTGAACGGGGGCTGGCGGAGCGGCTTCCCTCCCGTGCCCGTGGGCGGGGGGCTGCGGATCCCCCACGGGGACCCCACCCGGGGCAGAGACCAGAGCAGGGTAGGAGCTTCTGGTCTCTTCTGCTGAGCTGGGAGCCAGTGGCCCCGGCCCCGGCCGCGACAAGGGAGCGCGGGAGGACCCGGACCCGGTTCAGACCCCCCCCCCCGGTCTCCTGGGACCCCCGCTCCTCTCGGTCAGAACACAGCGGGGAGAGCCCTGGTGACACAAATGTTCTTTTATTTGCTCGTCTGTTTGAGAGGCAGAGCTGGGCGGAGGGGGTGGCGGCCCCAGGCCCGTCCCCGCCCACCCCCACCCCACCCAGGCTGGGGCCTCAGTGAAGGCTCCGTGCCTGGGGCTCCCTCGGCTTCTGTGAAAGGGAACCTGGCAGGTGCCACGGTGGCACCAAGGACACACTGGCCCCAACCCCACTGTGCTGGCATCGCCAGGGGTTGGACACAGCTCACGTCTGCTCGGGGTTCTGCTGTCCTGCTGGGGGCCCCAGACCCCAGACAGAGGGGAGTGGTCGACCAGATGTCCCAATGCGTGGGCCTTTGGTGCAGTTCCCACATCGCGGTCCTGGGGTCCGGTCCCGGCTCAGCGTCCTGCTGGTGCATGCTGGGAGCCAGAGACCCGGATGGAGCTCCTGGCCCCCACTGTTGCACGCATCTGGGCAGTGAAGCAGTGGATGGGAGAGCTCTGTCTGTCTGTCTGTCTCTCTGGGTCCCTCGGCTTCTCCTCTTTCAAGTGGAAACAGACTGGAGCTGACCCCGGTGACCCAGGACCTGAGCTCAGTGGGTCAGCCTGCCCGGCTCGCTGCTGAGCGGGCTGCGGCTGCACCACCACGCAGGGCTCGGGCGTCCACTGGTGGCTCACGGCTCCGTGGGCCCCGGGGGCAGACCTGCAATCCAGCCTTGACCGAGCCACTCCTGCCGGTCAGGAGGTCCGGCGTCCATTCCCTTAGTGGTCCGGGGCACTCCCAGACGCCGGCAAAAACCGGTCTGCCCGCACACAGTCCTCCCCGGGGGGGTCCCTGAGCTCGGGGTCGCCCGCCTCACCCTGCCTGTGTGTCATTCTCTCCCACCGCCGATCTGTGCAGAAGATCAGGGTACAGAACATTCTAGAAGATGTTTTGCAGTTGGGCTCAATGATGGGAAGGGCCTTCCGGACCTTTGTCTTTTTTTCCCTTTCTTTGTAAATTTGAGAGACACAGACAGACTCCTCCCAGCACCTCGACACTGGCCAGGTAACAGGGCCCGCCCCCGGCCCCACCCACCGCGGGCCAGGGACGCCCCGCCTCCCCGAGTGACAAAAATGTTTTTGGGGATGGGCATCAAGAGGCCACTTGGGGACACCTGGGCTCACGCAGATCCCGGAGGCAGCTCGGGCCCCGCCCCCCACAAGGGAGCCCCGAGGGAGTTCCTGGCGTCTGGGAGTGACCAGCGGGTGGGACCCCTCTCCGTCTCTCAAATACAGAAATGAAATGAAATGTCTGCATGTTAGCCCGGGGACAGCTGTGTTTGGGCCGATGTCTCTGGTTGTGCAAACAACGGGTGGTGACGTCACAGGACGCCATCAGCCCAGGGAGGGGCGGGCTTCCAGGGGAGAAGGTGGGGGCAGAGGGAGAGGGCAGGGAGGCCGCCGGCTGGGGAGGACACGGCCAGGCCTCCAGGCCAGCCAGGGAGGCGTGGGTGCCGGGCAGCAGAGGGAGGGTCCCAGGCAGGCTCGGGGCGTGGGGCGCAGCCTGTTGGCAGGCTCCCCTCGGGGGCTGCGGGCACTGCCCCTCACTGCCGGCTGCCCCTGGGGAGCCCCACTCAGGCCTCTGGTGTCCGGCCCCACGCCCCCTGCGCCCACCTGGCCTGCTCGCTCCGGCCGCCAGCTGTCATTTGCTCCTCCTGTGAGGACCGATGTGGGTACCAGGAGCCCCACCGCGGGGGAGGCTGGGGTCGTGGGGGAGGGAGCAGCTCTAGGGGAGGCGTGACCTCACGAGGCGGGACTCACGGTTCCAAGAACCCCTGGCCTGCAGGTGCAACCTCTTGGACCAACCACTGTTAGGGATGCAAGGGCGGGTACTGTGATTGGAGGGTATGTGGGTACTGTGATTGGAGGGTGTGTGGACCAATCACTGAAGGGGAGAGGGCGGGTACTGTGATTGGAGGGTGTGTGGACCAATCACTGAAGGGGAGAGGGGCGGGTACTGTGATTGGAGGGTGTGTGGACCAATCACTGAAGGGGAGAGGGGCGGGTACTGTGATTGGAGGGTGTGTGGACCAATCACTGAAGGGGAGAGGGGCGGGTACTGTGATTGGAGGGTGTGTGGACCAATCACTGAAGGGGGAGAGGGGCGGGTACTGTGATTGGAGGGTGTGTGGACCAATCACTGAAGGGGAGAGGGGCGGGTACTGTGATTGGAGGGTGTGTGGACCAATCACTGAAGGGGAGAGGGGCGGGTACTGTGATTGGAGGGTGTGTGACCAATCACTGAAGGGGAGAGGGGCGGGGTACTGTGATTGGAGGGTGTGTGGACCAATCACTGAAGGGGAGAGGGGCGGGTACTGTGATTGGAGGGTGTGTGGACCAATCACTGAAGGAGAGAGGGGCGTGTACTGTGATTGGAGGGTGTGTGGACCAATCACTGAAGGGGAGATGGGAGCGATGTTGGACTGGTGAGCTGAGTCCAGCGTGGACCAATCACGCTGATGGGAGGCGGGGGATGCTGTGATTGGCAGGCCCGGGTCTACTGTGCGTTGCTGATGGGGTTGGGAGAGGCTTGTGACTGGCAGGCTTGTGTCCGGCGTGGGCCAATCACCAGCAGGGAGAAGGGACTGAGTCCTGTGATTGGTGGACTTGCAGCTGGGTGGGGCCGGAATCTGGCGGGGTGGGGGGGGTCCTTGCTCAGAGACCGGGAGCGAAGCAGGGAGAGACCCTGTGGTCAGCCCCGGTGCTACAGGAAATCAGACCGGGGTGGGGGGTGCCCGGCTGGGGGAGCTGCGCCTGGGCAGTTGAGCGGCCTTGCAGGGGGTCCTTCCTGCTTTAAAGACCCCGAGGTGCAGGCCACTGGCCCGCCTCTCGCCTGGACCCGCACCCAGGAGCTCTGCCCCTGTGGGCGGAGCCTGGCCCTCCTGGGGGACCCTGGCCCCTCCCTCCTGCCTCCATCCTCTCCCTGGCTAAGTCCCTGCCCCCTCAGGGGACACTGGCACTGCGGCCACGCGGAGTCCGGGTGGGGTGGGGTCTGGAGGCGGCGCCCCAGGGCCAGAGCCAGCTCCGTCTCCAGCCCGGGGTCGTGCCAGGGCACAGGTGCGCTGGAGGCCGGCCGCGGGCTTGGCCCGGCTCCTCGAGCCGCGCCGGTTCACTGCCGCCGCCGCTGGCTCCCCACCTGCTACAGGGTTCTTGGTGGCCAGCTGTGGGTGGCGTCGGCCTGTCCGCCCCCTCCGGCTCTCCTGGGTCGCCTTGCCTGGCACATGTCAATGTCTCTTTGTAAAAAATACTTCTTTTTATCTACTTGAAAGGCAGAGCAGCAGAGAGGGAGACAGATCTTCCACCCACTGGTTCACCCCCACATGCCTGCAGCAGCTGAAGCCGGGCCAGGCCAGAGCCGGGAGCTCCCTGGGTCTCCCCCGTGGGCGGCGGGGCCAAGCCCGGCGGCCATCAGTGCCGCCTCCCAAGCCGGGAGCTGAACCCAGGTGCCCCGCAGCGGTGGGGGGGGGGGAGGTCTGAGCCATCGCTCCCCTGCTGGGCCAAACACCCACACCTTCCTCCAGTTCTTAGAGAGAGAGGGAGAGAGAGCGAGACAGGGAGAGAGGGGGGGGAGAGAGAGAAAGAGGGGGAGAGAGGGAGAGAGAGAGAGGGAGAGAGGGGGGAGAGAAGGGGAGAGAGGGAGGGAGAGGACAGGGAGAGAGAGGGGAGAGAGAGAAAGGGGGGGGAGAGGGGAGAGAGAGGGAGAGGGAGAAGGAGGGGGAGGGGGAGAGGTCCTCCAGCCGCTGCCTCACTCCCACACCCCCACTACGGCCGGGCTGGGCCAGGCGGAAGCCAGGACCAGGGGCTCCCTCTGGGGCTCCCACGTGAGTGGCCGGGCCGAGCCCTTGAGCCTTCACTGCTGCCCCCAGGGTCTGCAGGAGGCGGGAGGCGGGCCGGGACTTGAACCTGGGCGCCCCCGCCCCCGCTGCACCCGGCTTCATCCCGCAGCCCCTGTGCCCGGCGCCCCGGGGCTCCCCGGTTCGGCGCTCTGCGGGAGCCGGGACAGCGCCTTCCGCCGCGGGCAGCTCTGGGCTGGGCGGCCGGCCCGGGCCGCGCCGCGTGAACAGGGCTTCTGTGTTCCGCGCGAGGCAGCGAGGGGTCGGCCCTGGGAACCGAGGGCGGTGATGACAGCCGGGCTGGGAGAGCGCGGCGCCCCGGGGCCCCGAGGGGCCGGGGCTGAATGGCGCAGTGTGGGAGCGTGGAGGGGCCGGACCGGCCAGCTTTGTGCCCGCGGCGCTGCGCGGAGTGAGCTTGGCGCGTCTCCAGCAGCCGGGGTCAGTGCGGGAGGAACGCCCCGCAAAAGCCCGCCGCCCCCGGGCCTGCCTGCGCGGTGCCAGCGAAGAGGGCCTGGGGGCTCCCAGAACCCGCAGTCCGCAGAGAGCAAACCCAGACCCGAGATTCAGCTGGACAGAGGCCGGGGCCGGCGTGGGGGGCGGCGGGTGGCGCGCCACCTGCGACCCCATGGGCCGGCAGCTTCCGGTCCAGCTCCCTGCTGATGGCCGGGAGGGCCCCTGGCTCCACGAGGGGGGCCCCCGGCCCAGCCCCGGCCGTCTCGGGCGTCTGCAGGCAGCGGCTTCCCCTGTGGCGCCCCGCGCAGTTCTAGTCCTGGCGCCGACGGGGCCCCCGGGGTTTCCTGGCCCAGCACGGCCGAACCCTTCTGGGCTGTGCCGGGGCCGCCCTGGGCCCTGCAGGCCCCCACCTGCCCCATGCCGTGCACCGCAGTGGAGACAGCCCTGTGCGGGCAGAGAACTGGGTCGGCCCACCCGCGTGGCCGGGGGTCTCCGCCGGCGGCCACAGCAAGGCTGTGACCCTCTGTCCCTCCTGTGCCGGCCTCAGGTCCCTGCCTTCGTGACCCTGAGCCATGGGGCCCGCCGTGCCTCCCTCTCCGCTCACGCCGGGGGCCCCGGAGGAAGCCGAGGCCGCCGTGTGCTGCCGAGCGGCCGTGCCCGCGGCACTGGCCACCTGCACGGCCGTCCTCGCCCTGGGAGTCCTCTGGGGTAAGTGGCCGAGCGACGGCCGAGGTCACAGAGGCCCCGGGGTCAGGGTCGGGACAGGTGGGCGGCTCGTCCAGCTCGGAGACCTGGGAGAGGGCAGACCTGGGTCCCGCCCACCGGGGAGACCGGGAGGGGGTTCAGATCCTAGGCCTGTGGGGCGAGAGCCTGCAGCTGGGAGCCCTGTGTGTGTGTGTGTGTGTGTGTGTCTGCCTCTCAAATGAGTTAACAAATGAGGCTCATTTTTTAAAAAAAGAGAGATTTGTGGAACTTGTCCCCAGACCGGCCCCAGCCTGGTGCGGTCCACTGAGGCCCCCTAGTGGCCGCGGTCCGCAGCTGCAGCGAGCGTGTGTGTGCCGGGGTGGGGTGGGGGGGCAGAGACCCCGCAGGTGCCTGGGTTGAAGACAGGTTTATTTATTTATTTACTTATTTATTTGAGAGGCACGGATACGGAGAGGGAGAGGGGAGGGGGAGGGGAGAGGGAGAGGGAGAGGGAGAGAGGGAGGGAGAGGGAGAGGGGGAGGGGGAGAGGGAGAGGGAGAGAGGGAGGGAGAAGGAGGGGGAGGGAGGGAGAGGGAGAGAGAGAGGGAGGGAGAGGGAGAGGGAGAGGGAGAGGGAGAGGGAGAGAGGGAGGGAGAGGGAGGGGGAGGGGGAGAGGGGGAGGGAGAGGTCTTCCACCTGCTGGCTCACTCCCCAGATGGCTGTCATGGCCGGGAGCTCCATCCCAGGCTCCCACGTGGGTGGCAGGGATCCAGGCACCGGAGCCATCACTGCCGCCCCCAGGGTCTGCAGCCGGAGCTGGGACTGGAACCCAGGCATCCGTCGTGGGGCCACGCGGCCACCGCCCAACAGAGCGCTTTGGGGAACTGGAGGGAGCCGGGGCTCGGGGGTCCTGGGTGCAGGTGCAGAGAGGGCTGTGCTGGGGCTCTGACGGCGCCGGCCTCGCCCGCAGCCCTGCTGTCGGCCCAGGGCGTCCGCGTGGAGCACACGGCCGAGCTGCGGGGCCTCCGGTTCGCCAGCAGCCTGCGGCACGAGGCCTCGGACTACCACCGCGCGCTGACGGCCGCGCTGGAGACGCTGGTGAGGGTGGCCGGGCGGCGTCTGGGGCCGGGGCCCAGCCCGGGGGGGCTTGCCGTGCCACGGGGCGGGCAGGCCGGGTGGAGGCCGCAGCCCACGGAGGTCGGGCCCACGGGGTGGACAGGAAGGGGCCCGGGGAGGCTCGGCGTTCACCAGGGGGTCCCTGTTGTAGTTTGTAAAGAGCTTTCGGAAGACAGAGCTGGAGAGCAGCTGCGTGGGCTGCACGGTGCTGAGTTACGGGTGAGTGCGGCCTCCCGTGAGGATCGGGGGCGGGGGGGGGACTGGACCGTGGCAGACCTCTGGAAAGATTCCAGAATGCTCTGGAACATTCTGGAAGATTCTGGAAGGCTCCACCGAGAGGCGGGTGCTAAGTTATGGTTGAGTGTGGCCTCCTGTGAGGGTCGGGGGGGGGGAGCGGGCCTTGGCAGGCTTCTGGAACGCTCTGGAACATTCTGGAACATTCCGGAACATTCCGGAAAGGTCCCAGGGAGAGGCGGGCCCCTTTCCCCAATACTCCCCCTCCCGCAGGGACGGGAACGCCAGCGTCCTCGTGCATTTCCAACTGCACTTCCTGCTGCGAGCCCTCTGGCCGCTGAGCCTGGGGC
This sequence comes from Lepus europaeus, assembly GCF_033115175.1. NCBI lineage: Eukaryota > Metazoa > Chordata > Mammalia > Lagomorpha > Leporidae > Lepus > Lepus europaeus. The sequence goes on along the minus strand of NW_026909023.1, from coordinate 565,397 downwards.
TGGAGGCCGAGCTGCTGCAGCAGGGCGTGCGGGCCCAGCTGCGGGGACACGGCGTGCTCCTGGCCCCCTACGGCACCATCGAGGCCGCCGAGCTCACGGGTGAGGACGACACGGGGCCGTGGGGGGGGGAGGGGCCGCCCGCCCCTTCCACGAGCATGCCCGTCCGGTGGCCTCGGGAGCAGCCGTGGGCGGCGCAGGAGCCCCGGACCCTGGTCACCCCTGCCGGGGCTCAGGTCTGAGAGTGACACGGAAACTTCTAGAAATGAACAAGTCACGGCCGCTGTACTTTATTTTATTTATATTTTAAGATTTATTTATTTACTTGAAAAGTAGAGTTATAAAGAGACAGAGAGAGAGAGAGAGAGAGAGAGAGAGAGAGAGAGAGATGGAGAGGAAGGTCTTCCAACTGCTGGGTCACTCCCCAGTTGGCCGCAGTGGCCGGAGCTGGGCCAATCCGGAGCCAGGAGCCAGGAGCTCCGTCTGGGTCTCCCATGTGAGAGGCAGGGGCCCCTGCACCTGCTGCCTCCCAGGGCGCGCATGCGCACGGAGCTGGGGGCAGGGCCAGTCCCAGACCCCCCGGTGTGGGCTGTGGGCGTCTTCACTGCCCTCCCACAAATCTCCGTCTTGGGTGCCCACCCCCGGGAGGCCTGGTGCCTGCAGGGTCTGTCCCTGGGCCAGGCACCCCGGGGGTCTGGGAGCCCCCTCCCCGTGGGTCACTGTGCGGGGAGGGGCGGCCATGCCTGGCTGCCCCGTGGAGCTCTCCCGGCGCCCACCCGAGGCCACCGCCCCCGTGGGCGGACGGCTGCACCCAGCAACCGCGCGTCTCTGTTCGCTCCAGGAAGCCGTCGGGGGCTGTGGACACGCAGGGACTCAAACTCAGGTGGGTTTTGCAGCCAAAGGGGGCGGGCCCCCCCTGGGGGGCCCTCCGGGTCTCGGTCTTGGCTGGGAGGCTTGGGGGGGGAGCCCGCTGGTCAGCCTGTCCCTGGGGCCTGAGCCGAGCCAGGCGGAGTTAGAGAAGGGAAGAGAGAGAGAAGGAGGGAGGGGGGCCTTCCATCCGCTGGGTCACTCCCCAGATGGCCGCCACGGCCAGGGCTGTGCCGGACCTAAGCCAGGAGCCTGGAGCTTCCTCCAGGTCTCCCATGGGCGCAGGGGCCCAAGCTCTGCGCAGGGCAGAGACCCTGGGGGAGGAGGTGCTGGCCCCTGCTGGACACGGGGGACCCTGCGCCCTCGGCCCCCGCTCCTGTCTCCAGGCCGCTGCCCCGGGAGCGCCTTCTCCTGCGGGAACGGCCAGTGCGTGGCCAAGGTGAACCCGGAGTGCGACGACAGCGTGGACTGCGCGGACGCATCGGACGAGGCGCACTGCGGTCAGTCCCCCCCCTCCCCCCGCCGCCCGGGTCCCTCCCGGCTCTGTCCCGGCGCCCGCGGGAGCCGGAACAGCCGAGGGGGCGCGCGGGAGCGGGCAGCGCGCTGGGGCGGCCACGCGGAGTGCTCCCCGGCGTCTGCAGGCGGAGGAGGGCCGTGACCCCTGCCCCGTCGGGGCCCACGCGCGAGGGGTGCCGTGGCACCGTCTAAAGCCGAGGGGGAGCCCCCACCGCGGCCCACCTCTGACCCGCGCACGGTGTACCCCTTCCCGTCTTTAAGATTTCTTTAGAAGATTGATGTGAAAGGCAGAGCTATGGAGAGACAGAGCCTCCACCCTCGGATTCACTCCCCTTAGTGGCCACAGCAGCCAGGGCTGGGCCGGGAGCCTGGGGCCCCATCCGGGCCCCCACGGGTGCAGGAGCATCCTCCAAGCTGGCTGGGAGGCAGAGTAGGCTCGGCCGGGTCTGGCGCGGGCTGGAGAGGGAGGACACGCCGCCAGCTCGGAGGGCCTTGGACAACCCGGGCGCGCGTGGGGCAGAGGGGGAGGCAGCTGACCGCAGGAGACAGCGAGGCCTCAGCCGTGGGGCTCCCGGGTCGGTGCAGCGCGGGTGGGGTCAGCCAGAGACTCCTGTGCCGCCCCTGGGGGGGGGGGCGGTGTGCGCGTGACCCTGGGCGTCTGACGCGGGCGGTGCGTGGCGCGGGGGCGTCCCGGCCGCTGACCCTGTCCTTGCAGACTGCGGCCGGCAGCCCGGGCGGAGCTCGGCGGGCAGGATCGTGGGCGGCGTGCAGGCGGCGCCCGGGGAGTTCCCCTGGCAGGCCAGCCTGCGCGAGGGCAAGGAGCACTTCTGCGGCGCCGCTGTGCTGGGGGCGCGCTGGCTGCTGTCCGCAGCGCACTGCTTCAACGAGTGAGTGGGGGCCCCCGCCCCGCCTGTCCACCCTCCTACCCCCCAAGACCTCCTGGTTCTCCGGGAGCCCCTCTCAGCTCATCTCCTCTTCCTTCTCTCAAGATTTATTTTATTGTGTTTGAAAGACAGCGAGGTCTTCCATCTGCTGGTTCACACGGCCAGAGCTGGAGCTGAGCCGATCCGGAGCCCAGAGCCAGGAGCCAGGAGCTCCATCCGGGTCTCCCACGCGGGTGCAGGGCCCCAGCACTTGGGCCATCGTCCACTGCTTTCCCAGGCCACAGCAGGGAGCTGGATCGGAAGTGGAGCAGCCGGGACTCGAACCGGCGCCCGTGTGGGATGCGGGCACTGCAGGCGGCACCTTTACCCGCTGCGCCACGGCGCCGGCCCTTCTCTTAATTAAGAACGCTCGTTCCAACAGCACACGTACTACAAGTAACTGGCTCAGACGGCTTCTTACACTTACTAACCTTACTGGTGCTATGGCACAGCAGGTCAAGCCGCCACCTGCAGAGCCGGCATCCCATAGGGACCCCGGTTCGAGTCCCAGCTGCTCCACTTCTGATCCAGCTCCCCGCTGATGCTCCTGGGAAAGCAGTGGACAATGGCCCGAGTGCTCGGGCCCCTGCACCCATGTGGGAGACCCGGATGGAGCTCCTGGCTCCTGGCTTCGGATCAGCGCAGCTCCGGCCGTTGTGGCCAATTGGGGAGTGAACCAGCGGATGGAAGACCGCTCTCTCTTTCTGCTTCTTTGTAACTCTGCCTTTGAAATAAATAATCTTTTTTTTTTTTAATTACTTAATGTACCTGAGAGGACAGTGTGAGAGAGACCCAGCTCCCGGCCAGTGGTTCACTCCAGAGGCCTGGAGCCGGGGGCTCCACGGGGCGGCAGGGGCCCCAGGTCTCCAGCCGTCACTGCTGTGTGTGGGTAGGGACTCGGAAGGAAGCCGAGCTGGGCCTGGACCCCAGGCGCTCGGCTGTGGGGTCGTGAGCGTCCGAGCAGAGCTGAGCCGCGCAGAGCCGCTGCCCCCGGCTCTGACCCGGTAGCGTCTCATGTTTGGGGCTGGGTCATCGCCTACAGGGCGCCGGTTCTGGCCCCAGCCGCTCTGCTTCTGATCCGGCTCCCTGCTGGTGACGGCCGGAGCGCTTGGGGCCCTGCACCCGCGTGGGAGGCCGGGGCGGAGCTCCTGGCGTGGGCACTGGGGGGGGCGGAGCTCCTGGCCGCGGGCACTGGGGGGCGGAGCTCCTGGCCGCGGGCACTGGGGGGGCGGAGCTCCTGGCCTTGGGCACTGGGGGGGCGGAGCTCCTGGCCGCGGGCACTGGGGGGCGGGGCTCCTGGCCGCGGGCACTGGGGGGCGGAGCTCCTGGCCGCTCCTTCTGCTGTCGGCCCGCCTCCTCCCGATGACTGACGTCCGTGGTGCCCTCCCCCGCAGGTTCCAGGAGCCCGGCGAGTGGGTGGCCTACGCGGGCTCCACGCGCCTCAGCGGCTCGGAGGCCAGCACGGTGCGGGTCCGCGTGGCGCGGGTCGTCAAGCACCCGCGCTACGACCCCGACACGGCCGACTTCGACGCGGCGCTGCTGGAGCTGGCGGGGCCGCTGCGCTTCGGCCGCTACGTGCAGCCCGTGTGCCTGCCGGCCGCCGCCCACGCCTTCCCGCCCGGCAGGAAGTGCCTCATCTCCGGCTGGGGCTACCTGCGGGAGGACTTCCGTGAGCACCCGCGCCGCGGCTGTCCCGGCTCCTCTCCCATGCGCTGGTTCACTCCCCAAGTGCCCACAGCAGCCACGAGCTGCATCCGGGGCTCCAGCCCCCCAGGCTGCCCATGAGCTGGGAGCACGGGCGCCCCGAGGGGCGGCAGGGTCTGGGTGCGTGGGGCGCGCTGCGAGCCGGCTTGGTGTGCCACTTGCTGGCGGCTGGGAGAGGCCTTGCGCTTCCTGGCTCGGGGCGGCTGCAGCGCCGCCAGCGCCCTCACCCCGCTCCCCTCTCCCGGCCGAGGCAGTGGTCAAGCCGGAGGTGCTCCAGAAAGCCACGGTGGAGCTGCTGGACCAGGCCCTGTGCGCCGGCCTCTACGGCCACGCGCTCACCGACAGGATGCTGTGTGCCGGCTACCTGGACGGGAAGGTGGACTCGTGCCAGGCGAGTGCCCGGGGCGGCTTGGGGTCTCGGCTCACCTGCCCTCCCCCGCCCCCTCTGAGGCGTGGCTCTGCTCCCCAGGGAGACTCGGGGGGCCCGCTGGTGTGCCAGGAGCCCTCGGGCAGGTTCTTCCTGGCCGGCATCGTGAGCTGGGGCATCGGCTGCGCGGAGGCGCGGCGGCCCGGGGTGTACGCGCGCGTCACCAGCCTCCGACACTGGATCCTGGATGTGACGGGCGGGATGCCCACGGCGGCTCCTGCTCCCAGCAGCCCCGACGCCCCCACGGGACCCACGCCAGCCCCCGGCCCTGCGCCTCCAGGCTCGGCCACCACGCCGAAGCCACGAGGTACCGCACGTCCTCTCCTGTGCTGGCTCAGGTGCCCTGGTGCCGGCTTTCTCCCGTGCTCTGGGGGAGATCGGTGATTGATTGTGGATGTCTGCGGGGGGGGGGCTGCCCACCCTTCAGAGGCTGGGAGGGGGAGGGGGGAGAGGTCCTCCACCCGCTGGCTCCCGCCCCAGATGGCCATAACATCCAGGGCACCGGCAGAGAGCTGGAGCCAGGAACCACGCAGGCACCCCCGTGTAAGCCAGAGCCTGCCCCGGGCTGGGCCGCGGCGCGCAGGCCGACGGGGCCACCGGTGACTTCCCTGTGCACTTTGAAAACTTATTTCTTTTGAAAGACAGAGGGGGAGGGAGAGAGCTCCATCTTCCACCCGCGGGGTCCCTCCCCAAATGCCCACAGCGGCTGGGGCTGGGCCAGGCGGAGCCAGGAGCCCCATCCGGGGCCCCCACGCGGGTGCAGGGGCCAGGACTTGGGCCGTCTCTGCTGCTCTCCCAGGTGCAGCAGCAGGGAGCGGGATGGGAAGTGGAGCAGCCGGGGCTCGAACCGGTGCCCACATGGGCTGCTGGCCTGACCCGCTAGGCCACAGCGCCGGCCCCTCCCTCTGCTTTTTCGGGTTTTGCCGTGGATCCCGCTTTCGTCCCCCCGGGCTGGTGTCCACCTGTCCCGAGCAGGCCCAGAGACCCGCCCCTGCCCCTGTCCCCCCGCAGGGTGCGGGGCCAGGCCCGCCATGGAGAAGCCGACGCGGATCGTGGGCGGGCTGGGGGCGGCGCCCGGCGAGGTGCCCTGGCAGGCCAGCCTCCAGGAGGGCTCGCGCCACTTCTGTGGGGCCACCGTGGTGGGCGAGCGCTGGCTGCTGACCGCCGCCCACTGCTTCAACCAGTGAGCCCCCAGCTCCCCTGCTGCCGGGGCGGGGCGGGGGGCCCCGAGGGGCGGGGCCGCTCTGAGGCGCCTGTCTCCCAGCACCAGGGTGGAGCAGGTGCGCGCCCACCTGGGCACGGCGTCCCTGCTGGGCGTGGGCGGCAGCCCGGTGAAGGTGGGGCTGCGCCGCGTGCTGCTGCACCCCCAGTACGACGCCAGCGTCCTGGACTTCGACCTGGCCGTGCTGGAGCTCGCCAGGCCCCTGGTCTTCAACGAGCACATCCAGCCGGTGTGCCTCCCGCCAGCCACGCAGCAGTTCCCCGCCGGCCGCAAGTGCGTCATCTCGGGCTGGGGGAGCACGCGGGAGGGCAACGGTGAGCTGGGGGCGCGGCGGGGCGGGGCTAGGAGCGGGGCGGAGACGGCGGGACGGGAGGGGCGGGGGCGGAGACGGCGGGAGGGAGGGGCAGAGGTCTGCGGGGGCGGGGCTAGGAGCGGGGGCGGAGACGGCGGGAGGGAGGGGCAGAGGTCTGCGGGGGCGGGGCTAGGAGCGGGGGCGGAGACGGCGGGACGGGAGGGGCGGAGGTGTGGGGGGGGCCGGAGCTAGGAGCGGGGGGCGGAGACGGCGGGACGGGAGGGGCGGACCTCGGCAGGGGGGAGGGCGGACCTCGGCCCCCTGGCGCCCCCTGGCCTCACCACCTGCCCCGCCCCCGCCCCGCAGCCAGCAAGCCCGACGCGCTGCAGACGGCGTCCGTGGGCATCGTGGACCAGAGGACCTGCAGCGCGCTCTACAACTTCTCCCTCACCGACCGCATGGTGTGCGCCGGCTTCCTGGAGGGCAAGGTGGACTCCTGCCAGGTGGGCGCGGGGGCTGGGGCGGCCGGGGGCGGGGCCGGGGCTCTCACCGGCAGCCACGCAGGAGACGTGGGCGCAGGGGCTGGGGGGGTTCTCACCCGGCAGCCACGCAGGGGGAGACGTGGGCGCGGGCGGGACCAGGCATCCTGCGTTTCAGGGCGACTCGGGGGGCCCCCTGGCCTGTGAGGAGGCGGCGGGCGTGTTCTACCTGGCCGGCATCGTGAGCTGGGGCGTGGGCTGCGCGCAGGCGCGGAAGCCGGGTGTGTACACGCGCATCACCAGGCTCAAGGGCTGGATCGTGGAGGCCATGTCCTCCACCTCCCGGCCCCCGGCCCCCTCCGGGACCACCAGGCAGCCGAGCACCACCGGCCCTCCGCCGGGGACGACGGCTGGCCCTCTCAGCCCCAGCCCCGCGGCCGCCACGCCCACGCCCACCACCACAGCCAGGGCACCGACACCCCACGCGGCCACGCCGGGGACCGTCACCCGCTCCCAGCTGCCAGGTGCGGTGAGACACGGAGGCGCGGGGCGGCCGCGGCCATCACTTCCTCGGGCCCTGGGGTCCCCCGAGGCGCTGGGCCAGGACCCTCCCTGGCGCCGACCTTACCTGGATTCTCCAAAGGCGCCGCCGTGCTGCTGGGACCCTGGCGGCCAACCCTGCCCCCTTATACTCCCGGGGGTCTGTGTTGGGGAGGGGGCTGCCCGCTGGGGAACACGCCTGGTACCGCGGCAGGCACCTGGGCTCCCCTGCCCAGCCGGGCCTGACCGTGGACAGAGGTCCGGGGCCGACGCTGTGGCCCCCGTTCTGCTCCATTAAACACTCCGTTCACCAAGGCGCCTCGGAGCCTGGGGGCCATGGGTCGGGTGGTCCCTCCTGGCCCCGTGAGCCCTCAGGACCACTGCTGCGGCAGGAGAGAGGACCCCAACAGAGCCAGGCGCAGGGGCAGAGGGGGCTGCTGGCCGGGCCGGGTCCCGGAGGCCTCGTGGTCCCCACTTCCCCGTCTGACCCCGCGTGAGGTGGGGGGGTGCCTCTTAGGCCAGGAGGGGTAGATTTGGCCTCTCCTTCATAACCCCCTCCCACGGGGGGGGGGGGCTGAGCCGAGTGCAAGGCTCTTGTGCGGGCCCAGCAGCCCCGAAGCTGGGCAGAGCTAAGGCAGTGGCCGGCGTCCCCTGCGGGGTCTCCCCCGGCGGCGGCGGGGGGGGGAAGCCCGGTTCTACGCCCTCGGGGCTCCCGCGCGGTGCAGTGTCGGGGAGGGGTCCCGGCCGTGGGTCGCCCGCCCCGCCCATGCGCGGCCCGGCTCCCCCGCAGACTGCGGCCTGGCCCCGGCGGCCACGCTGACCAGGATCGTGGGCGGCAGCGCGGCGGGGCGCGGCGAGTGGCCGTGGCAGGCGAGCTTGCTGCTCCGGCGCCGGGAGCACCGCTGCGGGGCCGTGCTGGTGGCCGACAGGTGGCTGCTGTCCGCCGCGCACTGCTTCGACGCGTGAGTCCGCCCGCCCGCCCGCTGCCCGAGCCCATGGGGGCACCGAGACCCTCCCCCCTCCCCGCCCAAAGGCCACCCTGAAGAAGGGGTGGGGTCAGAGGCGCTGGGATCCCGCGGCGACCCGGGTGCTACTGGGTGGAAGTGGCTCCAGCAATAGGGGCCGACCCCAGCCCTCCCCGCGCGAGGCCGCCAGGGCGGAGACCCACGCCGCTGCCCGCGCTCCGCAGCTACCCCGACCCCAGGCAGTGGGTGGCCGTCCTGGGCACGCCGCTGCTGGGCGGCGCCGAGGGGCAGGTGGAGCGCGTGGCGCGCATCTACAAGCACCCCTTCTACAACCTCTACACGCTCGACTACGACGCGGCGCTGCTCGAGCTGGCCGGGGCGGCCCGCCGCAGCCGCCTGGTGCGGCCCATCTGCCTGCCCGAGCCCGCGCCGCGCCCGCCCGGCGGCGCGCGCTGCGTCATCACCGGCTGGGGCTCGGTGCGCGAGGGAGGTAGGCGCGGGGCGGCGCGGGCCCGGGGCGGCGCGGCGCGGGGTCGGGGCCGGCCCACCCGCAGCCCGTCTCCCCGCAGGCGCCATGGCGCGGCACCTGCAGCAGGCGGCCGTGCGCGTGCTGAGCGAGCAGACCTGCCGCCGCTTCTACCCGGTGCAGATCAGCAGCCGCATGCTGTGCGCCGGCTTCCCGCAGGGCGGCGTCGACAGCTGCTCGGTGAGCGGCCGGGCCGGGCGGCCTGGGGCCCCGGGCCCTCCCCGCGGCCTCGGCTGAGCCCCCTCCTCCTCCTCCTCTCCCTCAGGGTGACGCCGGGGGTCCTCTGGCCTGCAGGGAGCCCTCCGGCCGCTGGGTGCTCACGGGGGTCACCAGCTGGGGGTACGGCTGCGGCCGGCCCCACTTCCCCGGGGTCTACACCCGGGTGGCGGCGGTGAGAGCCTGGATCGCGCAGAACATCCACGAGTGACCGCCTGCCCCGTGCAATAAACAGCCCAGCCCGCAGCCCGCCGGCTCAGCGCCTCCTTGTCCCGCCGGGGCCGGGGGCCGGGGGTGGGGGGCAGCCTCGGAGCGGGCACCGCACTCCCCCGCCCGCGCCCCAGGCTCGAGGTCCCGGGACAGAGGCGTTGCGGGCGCCCGGAGCGGGGCCGGCGGCGCCTGTGCTGCGGGGTCCCCGGCGCGGGTGGGGGGTCCCAGGGCCGCGCCGAGAGGGAGAGGCGGGTCCCCGCGCTCGCTCAGCCGTTTATTCGCCCTCGCGGGGTCACAGCGGAGCGGGGCCCGAGCACCCCCCCACCAAGGTCCAGACCCGGCCCCGACGCCCGGCCTGCGGCGTCCGGCTCGGTCACAGGTTGGCCCGCTCCCGCTGCAGCCGCGAGGTGTAGGCGCGCGACACGGTGTTCCAGGCGTCCATGTAGCGGTCCATGCACATGGCGATGCACTTCTGCGGCGGGGACACGCGGCTCAGCGGGGACACGCGCCGCCGGCCCCTCCCCGCCGCCGCCCCGCGCCCCGCACACGGCCTCCCCGCGCCCCCGCCGCCCGCCCACAGCCCCGCCCACAGCCTCCCCGCGCCCGCACACAGCCCCGCGCCCCGCACACGGCCTCCCCGCCGGCGTCGGGACCCCGCGCCCCCGCCCACAGCCCCGCCCACAGCCTCCCCGCGCCCCCGCGGGGCTCACCTGCTCCGAGTTGTCCAAGGAGCCCCCCGGCTTCCCGATGCACTTCCGGAAGCACTTGTCCGTCATTCTCTGCGGAGACACGCGCGGCAGGCCTCAGCCGCGACGCCCGAGCCCGGGGCGCCTCCGCCGCCGCCGCCAACCCCGGCCCGCACCTGCAGCAGCTCCTGCGCGTTGGCCACGGCGATCTGCACCTTCACCTGCTCCATGATGAGCCCCGGGTCCAGCTTCCCGCCGCCCGAGCCCCCGAAGTCCGAGCCGAAGCTGCCCTCCATGGCTCCGCAAAGTCAACCGGACTGCGGCCGCGCGCGCCGACCCGTCTCCGCGCCGGAAGTCGCGCCGCGCGGGGCACCACGGGAAGCGGAGCCGGCCGGCGGACTACAACTCCCACAAGGCCCGCGCATGCGCGAGGCGCCACGCTTCCGCCCGAGTCCCGTCGCGCCTGCGCACTCCCGCGCGCGCCTGGGGCGGAGCCAGGCCACGTGACGATGCAAAGCCCGGCCCAGGCAGCAGCGGCCCAGACGCCCAGGGCCAGGAGCCTGGCGCCGAACCCGGCGTCAGGAGCGGCGGCCGCGGTTAGAATCAAAACGTTTATTGGAGTGTTGTTGTACAAAAGGTTCCAGTCGTAAAATGCGTTACAAACCGCGGGAGGGGCCGCATGCATCCGGGCGCGTGATCGGGACCCCCGCCCCCAGGGCCGCGACCCCCAGAGCCCACGCGCACAGGGCCACGGGGTTCCCGCCCCCCGCGGAAATGCGTGGGGTGAAGACAGCTTCCCTGCGCGCGGGGCGTGCGTGGGGGCGGGGCCCGGCGGGGGTCTCGGCGGTCGGCCCGAGGGGTGGGGCTGACCCATGTACAAAAATAAATATCCATTAAAAAAATAGCGTCTGTGCGCGGGAGGCTCGTGCGGCCGGGCTGCGCTGGCGGACAGGAGCCACGCACCGACAGAGGCCGAGCGCGGGCGCCCCGCGCGGTGGAGCTGCAACGACCCTCGGCACCGCCACGCGCGGGGCCGTGTGGGAGCTCCCAGCCGCGACCCCCGCAGCGCCAGGGACCCTGGGCGCCCGCCGTGCCCGCGGGCAGGGGCGCGGGCGGGGGTCCCGGCATGGCGGGATGGGGCCCTGCTGGTGCCTCCCGGGACCCGCATGGCACTGCCCCTCCCGCGCCCGCGCCCCGCAGTTTGGGAAGAATTCTCGAGAAATGGTAACGGTGTAGGGAAAGCCAATGATAGAAAACTAACAGTCCTGGGCGGCCGCGGGCGGGGCGCTGCGCTCACATCACGCGGCAGCCTCTCGACGTGGTGCGGGGGTCTCCCTGCGGGGAGGGTGCGTATCAGGCCCCAGGCCCGGCTGTCGGGGCGCTCCCACGGCCCGCCGGCAGCCCAGGACCACGCGGGGCGCCCCCCCCCGCCCAGGACCACGCGGGGCGCCCCACCCCCCCCGCCCAGGACCACGCGGGGCGCCCCCCCACCTGCTGGTGGAACAGGTCCTCCTCGCCCAGCGCAGCCTCCTCGTCCTCTTCCCCGTCCTCTTCCCCGTCCCCGCTCTCCCGCGCGGCGGCGGCGGACTGCTTCACCGTGCGCATGGCCACCTCCTGCAGGCGGGGGCAGCGCTCAGCCGGCCGCGCCGGCCGCCCCGGCCCACCTCTCCGCCCGCCCTGGCCCACCTCTCCGCCCGCACCCACCTCGCCGTCGGCGTTCAGCAGCACCGTGCGCACGCTCTCGCCCGCGCCCCAGCTGCTCTGGCTCTTCCACACCAGCGTGGACGGGGGGCTGTGCGCCACGCCCGCCCCGGCGGCCCACACCTGCGGGGACCAAGCGCGAGTCGCACCGCGCCCCTGGGCCGTGGGCCCGGCGCCCCCGCCCCGCCCACCGCGCACTCACCGTGACCGTCTGGCCCGCGCGCAGCACGTACTTGGGCGTGAACTTGTAGGCGATCTCCGGGCCCTCCAGCACCTGCCGCTTGATGCGCCAGTTCCCCAGGGGCTGGTCCTGGGGGGCGCGGGCGTGAGCGGGGTGCGGGGCAGTGAGGGGCGTGGCGGGGCGGAGTGGGGTGGGGCGCAGTGGGGCAGGGGGCGGGGTGTGTGCGGGGAGCCCCCGCGCCCGCTCACCTTGTCCGAGCTGTTCTTCAGCTGCACGAACCTGCCCTCCAGGTCCACCTCCTCGATGCCCACGGCGCCCGTGGCCGAGGCCTGCTGGGCCAGGCGGAAGCTGCTGCCGCTGCCGGCGCCGGGCCCGCTGCCCACCAGCTCCTCCGCCTCCAGCCGCCGCCGCTTCCCGCGGCCCGCGCGCCCTGCCGTGGACACGCTGCTGCCGCTGCTGCTCGCGGACGCACGCGAGACGGTGACGCGCGAGGACGGGCTGGGGGTCAGCTTCAGCCTGGGGGGAGGGCGCATGTTGGCCGGCGGCCCCGCCCCCTCCTCTCCACACCTGCCCCGACCCCGCCCTCAGCTCTCCCCACTCCCACCTCTCCTCCCCTCCCCGGCCCCGCCCCTCTCCTAGCCCCGCCCCACCCGCCCACCTCTCCTCCTCGCCCTCCAGCAGCTTGCGGTAGGCGCTGATCTCCATGTCCAGCGCCAGCTTCACGTCCAGCAGCTCCTGGAACTCGGCCAGCTGCTGCTGCACCAGGTCGCGCATGGCCGCCATCTCCTGCTCCTTGGCGTCCAGCATCTTGCGGAACTTGTCCCGCTCGCCCGCCGCGCTCTCCTCCAGCTCCCGGATGCGGTCCTCGGCGGCACTTGCCTGCGCGGGGGGCGGGAGCGGATGAGCGCGGACCCCGGCCCCGGGAAGCCCCCCCAGAGGGCCGCGCGCTCACCTGCTTCTGCAGCCCCGAGAGCTGGTAGCTGAGCGACTCCACCCGCATGCGCGCCTCCTGCAGCTCCTCGCGCGCCGCGCTGGCCGCCTTGTCCTTCTGGTCAGAGCTCAGCTTGGCGCTGTCCAGCTGCGGGGCAGGGGTGGGTGAGGGGTGCCAGCCCCACCCCCGCCCCGCCCCGCCCCACCCTGCCCGTCCGCACCTTGGCCTGGGAGGTCTGCTCCAGCTCCTGCTGCCCAGGCCCCGCCCCAGCCCCGCCCCAGCACGCGCACCTTGGCCTGGTAGGTCTGCTCCTGCCGCCCAGGCCCCGCCCCAGCAAGCGCACCTTGGCCTGGAAGGTCTGCTCCAGCCGCCTGGCCCCGCCCCGGCCCCGCCCCGGCCTGCGCACCTTGGCCTGGTAGGTCTGCTCCTGCAGCCCAGGCCCTGCCCAGGCCCCGCCCTGGCCCGTGCACCTTGGCCTGGTAGGTCTGCTCCTGCCGCCCAGGCCCCGCCCCGGCCCCGCCCCGGCCCGCTCACCTTGGCCTGGTAGGTCTGCTCCAGCTCCTGCCGGTACAGCCGCACCTGCTCGTCGTGCTGGCCGCGCAGCTCTTCCAGCGCCTGCGCCATCTTGAAGTCGTACTCCTGCTGCCGGCTGCTGTCCACCTCCACCAGCTGGCGCTCGTGCCGCCGCCGCGTCTCCCGCACCTCCTGCGGGCGGGGCGACGGGGTCCAGGGAGGCCGCGGAGGAAGGGCCGGCCCCGGCCCCCCGGGTCCGCAGCAGCCCAGATGGCTCAGGTGCCGGACGCAGGGCGCACTGACCGTCAAAACCACGTGGCCCCGGCTCCCGCACCCCCAATCCAGCTCCGGCCAACGCACACCGGGGGGCAGCAGTGCCACCCCAGGACTCGGGTCTCTGCCACCCCCCGGGAGGTCCCGAGGAGCTCCCGGCCTCTGCCTGCCCTGAGCCTTGGGGAGTGACCCGCGGATGGGGGCTGCTCTCCAGTCACCCGATCGAAGAATCAGCTAATCAGCCGATCGGTCTGTCCACGGGAGGTCTCCAGCGAGCCGCACACACACCCACCTTCCTGGCGCCCATCGCGGCGCCCCTCAGCGGCTCGGCACAAGGGCACCTGCAGGCGCCCCTCGGGGACGGCTCCTGGGGGCCGGCCCTGCGCGCCCCTGCGGGTCTCCTCCTCCCTGCTCCCCGCGGAGACCCCCTCCGGGGCTCCAGGCCCCTCGCCGCTGCCCCCGGGGCCTCCTCCCCGGCTCCTGCTGGCCTGGGGCCTGGACAAGGCCCGGCCTGGGCCCCGCCCCTCAGCTGCATGGCTCGGCGGCCAGCGGCTCCGCAGGCGGTCAGCGGGGCAGTGAGCAGGGCAGTACGCGCCGCCCAGGTTCCACTCGGGCTGTGACGGCACAAGGGGCGGGCCCGGGGGGCGGGGCCTCTCACGGTGATGGCCGCACCTCCTCGAACACAGCAAGGGGCGGGGCCTGCCGGGTGGGCGGGGCCTCCCACGCCCACGCACCTCCTCGAACACGCTCTTGCGGAAGTCCAGCTCCTCCTGCAGGCTCTGGCAGCGGTTCTCCAGGTCCACGCGCATCAGCGTCTCCTTCTCCAGCTGCTGCTTGGCCACGGCGTGGCCGTCCTCCGCCTGGGGGACGCGGCCGGCTCAGGGTCCACCGGTCCGCCCGCCCGCCCCGCCCGCCCCGCGGGGCCGCCGGGGCCTACCTTGGCCAGCTGGGCCCGCAGCTCGGCCGCGGCGCTCTCCAGGCCGCGCTTGTCGCTGAGGGCGGCGGCCAGCTCCGCCTCGCTGCGGTGCAGCAGCGCCTCCAGGTCCTTCAGGCGGGCCTGGGCCGTGCTGAGCTCGCCCTCCCGCTTCTTGGCACTGGAACCCACAGGGCGCGTTAGGGGCCGGTGCTGCGCAGCGGGGCAGGCCCCACCGGCAGCGCCCGCATCCCATGTGGGCGCCGGTTGGAGTCCCGGCTGCTCCACTTCCGGTCCAGCTCCCTGCTATGGCCTGGGATGGCCCAGGTGCTGGGGCCCTGCACCCGCGTGGGGGACCCGGATGGAGCTCCTGGCTCCTGGCTTTGGATTGGCGCAGCTCCAGCTGTTGTGGCCTTCTGGGGAGGAACCCACAGATGGAAGACCCCCCCCAACTCTGACTTTCAAATAAATAAATCAATCCTTAAAAAGAAAAAAAAAAAAAGAGGGTACATTGACTGGGAGGCCAGGGGCCACCGGAGTCCCAGGGCCAAGGCGCCAGGAGCCCAAACACAGGGTGCCGTGGGCCTGACCCTCTCACCGGAAGGCCAAGGGTGGGCCGCAGCAGCCCCCTGCGTCGGGAAGGCCAGCAGGGGCAGTGGGCACCCACAGGCCCCTCCACGGCCGAGCTGGCCCCGATGGAGGGGCGTGGGCTCTGGGCAGCAGCAGGAAGGGGCTGGGAGACACTGGGCCTTCCCTGCTCTGAACAGGACAGACCAACGATTTGAGGCCTGGGCGAGCGTCCGCAGGTGGGAGGCAGCCCGCGCCTCCAGCCAGCGAGGCCCAGGCCCAGGGCTGAGTGAGCCCCTGGTGCCGGCCACGATGCAGCTGTCGCCCGGGGACAAGGCTGGGGCTGAGTGCAGGGGCGGGACAGCTCGTGGCACACAGGACGCAGGGGACGGGGTGGGGGCCGAGCGGAGCAGCCCAGACCCCGCCGGCCTCCGTGCAGGACCTCGCGTGTCCCCGTCCCCGGGGCCCCCGACTCCCACCTCTTGCTGGCCTCCTCCAGCTCGGCCTGCAGCTTCCCGGCCTCGATCTGCAGCCGGGCGCGCTCTCGGGCCGTCTCGTCCAGGACGCGGCGGGCGTCGGCCAGCTCCGCCTCATACAGCGCCTTGATGCCGCTCACCTGGGAAGACAAGAGGTGGGGCCGCAGCTGAGTGTGGGGGCCGGCACGCACGCACGGAGCGAGGTGGGCACCAGGGAGGGCCGCTCCCCTCCCCTGGCCGACACACACGCACGGAGCGAGGTGGGCACCAGGGAGGGCCGCTCCCCTCCCCTGGCCGACACGCACGCACGGAGCGAGGTGGGCACCAGGGAGGGCCGCTCCCCTCCCCTGGCCGACACGCACGCACGGAGCGAGGTGGGCACCAGGGAGGGCCGCTCCCCTCCCCTGGCCGGCACACACGCACGCACGGAGCGAGGTGGGCACCAGGGAGGGCCGCTCCCCTCCCCTGGCCGACACGCACGCACGGAGCGAGGTGGGCACCAGGGAGGGCCGCTCCCCTCCCCTGGCCGGCACACACGCACGCACGGAGCGAGGTGGGCACCAGGGAGGGCCGCTCCCCTCCCCTGGCCGGCACACACGCACGCACGGAGCGAGGTGGGCACCAGGGAGGGCCGCTCCCCTCCCCTGGCCGGCACACACGCACGCACGGAGCGAGGTGGGCACCAGGGAGGGCCGCTCCCCTCCCCTGGCCGGCACACACGCACGCACGGAGCGAGGTGGGCACCAGGGAGGGCCGCTCCCCTCCCCTGGCTGACACGCACACACGCACGGAGCGAGGTGGGGCTGCAGCTGAGTGTGGGGGCCGGCACGCACGCACGGAGCGAGGTGGGCACCAGGGAGGGCCGCTCCCCTCCCCTGGCCGGCACACACGCACGCACGGAGCGAGGTGGGCACCAGGGAGGGCCGCTCCCCTCCCCTGGCCGGCACACACGCACGCACGGAGCGAGGTGGGCACCAGGGAGGGCCGCTCCCCTCCCCTGGCCGGCACACACGCACGCACGGAGCGAGGTGGGCACCAGGGAGGGCCGCTCCCCTCCCCTGGCCGACACACACGCACGCACGGAGCGAGGTGGGCACCAGGGAGGGCCGCTCCCCTCCCCGGGCCGACACGCACGGGAGCCCCCCCCACGGCCCTGTGAGGAGATGGGAGGGCAGGTGCGGGGCAAATCCAGTCGCCCCAGAAGCTGCTCCCCAAAGCCCTGGACGCCGGCCAGCACCCCTGGGTCTGCCCAGGAGCCACCCGACAGGCCGTGGCCAGCTCCCCGGGGCGGCCCCTGTCGCGACGGCACAGTGCACCATCACCACGCGCGCTCTTCACCCCCAGGCTCCGAAACCAAACCCGGCAGGCACGGACATGGGGGCCAGATCCAGCTCTGCGGGGGGGGAGCCCGTCCCCGGCCTCCACCCACCCCCACTGTGACAACCACGCGTGTCCCCAGGGGCAGTCGTCCCTCTCCCGGGGTGCTCACCGCGCCCACTCCTGGGCTGTGGGGACCCCCCTGGGCCTATAGGGACCCCTGGGCTGTGGGGACCCCCTTGGGCTATAGGAACCCCTGGGCTGTGGGGACCCCCTGGGCTGTGGGGACCCCCCCTGGGCCTATAGGGACCCCTGGGCTGTGGGGGCCCCCCTGGGCTGTGGGGACTCCCCTGGGCTGTGGGGACCACCTGGGCCTGTGGGGACCCCCTGGGCCTGTAGGAACTCCCTGGGCTGTGGGGACCCCCCTGGGCCTGTGGGGACCTGCCTGAGCTATGGGGTCCCCCTGGGCTGTGGGGACCCCCCTGGGCTGTGGGGACCACCTGGGCCTGTGGGGACCCCCTTGGGCTATAGGAACCCCCTGGGCCTATAGGGACCCCTGGGCTGTGGGGACCCCCCCTGGGCCTAAAGGACCCCTGGGCTGTGGGGGCCCCCCTGGGCTGTGGGGCCCCCCTGGGCTGTGGGGACACCCTGGGCTGTGGGGACGCCCTGGGCTGTGGGGACCCCCCTGGGCTGTGGGGACCACCTGGGCCTGTGGGGACCCCCTGGGCCTGTAGGAACTCCCTGGGCTGTGGGGACCCCCCTGGGCCTGTGGGGACCTGCCTGAGCTATGGGGTCCCCCTGGGCTGTGGGGACCCCCTGGGCCTGTAGGAACTCCCTGGGCTGTGGGGACCCTCCTGGGCTGTGGGGACCCCCTGGGCTGTGGGGGCCCCCCTGGGCTGTGGGGACCCTCCTGGGCTGTAGGAACCACCTGGGCTGTGGGGACCCCTGGGCTGTGGGGACCCCCCTGAGCTGTGGGGACCACCTGGGCCTGTGGGGACCCCCTGGGCCTGTAGGAACTCCCTGGGCTGTGGGGACCCCCCTGGGCCTGTGGGGACCTGCCTGAGCTATGGGGTCCCCCTGGGCTGTGGGGACCCCCTGGGCCTGTAGGAACTCCCTGGGCTGTGGGGACCCTCCTGGGCTGTGGGGACCCCCCCTGGGCTGTGGGGACCCCCTGGGCTGTGGGGACCCCTGGGCCTGTGGGGACCCCCTGGGCTGTGGGGGCCCCCCTGGGCTGTGGGGACCCTCCTGGGCTGTAGGAACCACCTGGGCTGTGGGGACCCCTGGGCTGTGGGGGCCCCCCTGGGCTGTAGGAACCACCTGGGCTGTAGGAACCACCTGGGCTGTGGGGACCCCCTGGGCTGTGGGGACCCCCTGGGCCTGTAGGAACCCCCTGGGCTATGGGGACCCCCTGGGCTGTGGGGACCCCCTGGCCTATAGGAACCCCCTGGGCTATGGGGACACCCTGGGCTGTGGGGGCCCCCCTGGGCTGTGGGGCCCCCCTGGGCTGTGGGGACCCCCTGGGCTGTGGGGACCCCCTGGGCCTGTAGGAACCCCCTGGGCTATGGGGCCCCCTGGGCTGTGGGGACCCCCTGGGCTGTGGGGGCCCCCTGGGCTGTAGGAACCACCTGGGCTGTAGGAACCACCTGGGCTATGGGGACCCCTGGGCTGTGGGGACCCCCCCTGGGCTGTGGGGACCCTCCTGGGCTGTAGGAACCACCTGGGCTGTAGGAACCACCTGGGCTTTGGGGAGCCCCTGGGCTGTGGGGACCCCCTGGGCCTGTAGGAACCCCCTGGGCTGTGGGGACCCCCTGGGCTGTAGGAACCACCTGGGCTGTGGGGACCCCCTGGGCTGTGGGGACCCCCTGGGCTGTAGGAACCACCTGGGCTGTGGGGACCCCCTGGGCTGTAGGAACCACCTGGGCTTTGGGGACCCCCTGGGCTGTGGGGACCCCCTGGGCCTGTAGGAACCCCCTGGGCTGTGGGGACCCCCTGGGCTGTAGGAACCACCTGGGCTGTAGGAACCACCTGGGCTGTGGGGACCCCCTGGGCTGTGGGGACCCCCTGGGCTGTAGGAACCACCTGGGCTGTGGGGACCCCCTGGGCTGTAGGAACCACCTGGGCTATGGGGAACCCTGGGCTGTGGGGACCCCCTGGGCACTCCCCAAAGCCTGGACGGAAAAGGCTCCTCCCACAGTCTGCAGCCCAGGCCCCAGCCTGCCTACGCCCACACAATACACACACAATAATACGGCACACACATGTACACATACTAAACACACGTGCACACTACACACTGCACACACAGCGCACAGACTGCACACACTGAACACAGGCACCCACACATGTACACACATGTACGCACACATGTACACACTGCACAGACTGCACACACGTGCACGTAAAATGCAGGTACTGCACACACAATTGCACACACATGCACACTGCACATACAGATGCACACGTGTGCACACATGGACAGAGCCTGGCTGGCGCCCCCTGCAGCAGGGCCACAGCTGAGAGAAGCTCCGGCCCTCGCGTCCTGACGGGAGTGCGGGCACAGCCAGCGAGGCGGGGGCAGGCTGGGGTCTCCAGGGCAGGCGGGGGGAGGGGGCACGACAGGAGAGCTCGCCGAGTGCCTGGGAGGACGTCACGGTCAAGGCCCAGCCGGCCTCACAGCCAGGGCCTCCTGGCCTGCCCCTAATGAAGGCCTCTGGGGGCCCCCGGACGTCCACACAGCCTCCCGGGTCCCTCTGGGCCACACGGCCAGCGGGCACCACGACTCGGAGCTGTCGGCCGAGCGTCCCTTCATGTGCGCCAGGCTGTGTGCAGGCTCAGCGTCTGAGATACGTGGGCCCAAACCACGGTGGCCACGTCACAGCCACCAGACCCTCCGCAGACAGGCGGGGACGCCCGGGTGCTCACCTGCCCACCATGTGCACGCCACGGCCTGCGGCACCACGACCCCAGCCAGTGTCCGCCCACACTGGAGCACTACGCAGCCAGGAACGGGGTAGGCTCTGACGCTCACTGCGTGTGGGGGGCCTGAGGACATCACACCCGGGAGAGACACAGAGGCCCCCAGCTCCATGGGGGACACGGCCAGCACAGGGACTCCAGGGACAGGGGGCAGAGACTCCAGGGACAGGGACTCCAGGGGACAGGGACTCCGGGGGACAGGGACTCAGGGGACAGGGACTCCAGGGGGCAGAGACTCCAGGGACAGGGACTCCAGGGACAGGGACTCCGGGGGACAGGGACTCAGGGGACAGGGACTCCAGGGGGCAGAGACTCCAGGGACAGGGACTCCACAGGGACAGGGACTCCAGGGGACAGGGACTCGGGACAGGGGACAGGGACTCTGGGGACAGGGGGCAGAGACTCCAGGGACAGGGACTCCGGGGGACAGGGACTCAGGGGACAGGGACTCCGGGGGACAGGGACTCAGGGGACAGGGACTCCAGGGACAGGGGGCAGAGACTCCAGGGACAGGGACTCAGGGGACAGGGACTCCAGGGACAGGGGGCAGAGACTCCAGGGACAGGGACTCCGGGGGACAGGGACTCAGGGGACAGGGACTCCAGGGACAGGGGGCAGAGACTCCAGGGGACAGGGACT